>NC_091987.1:176587015-176770314 GCF_044704955.1 Pristiophorus japonicus | reverse complement strand
CACGCCCCCTTTTGGAAAAAAAAATTCTGTTCCAAAGTGAAACTGTTCTAACTGACTAGAACTGGAGCAAACTAAATGACGAGAATTCCGATTTCTAAGATACTCCGTTCTACACCAGTTGCTCCTAAAAATCAGGAGCAAATCATGTGGAAACTTGGGGCCATAGTGTTTACCGTCGCAACCCCCGCCGCATATCCCGTGCCTACCATTTCTAATATCTCTCTTTTCACATTAAACTTCATGGTGTTTGATTCAGGGTCTTCAAGTGCTCGCAGGGTCAGGTTTTTATAAAGGCTTATGTGCGTTAGGTTTTGGAACACTGTAATTATTCGCTGGCGTACCCTAAAGGGTATCTTATCCTTGGGTTGCTTTATTACCAATCCCTCTTTTGCTGCAGCGTTCATAGTTGGACACATTGATGGCGCTGGGGATGTAGTGGTCGGGGCCCTGGTGTGCTCACTGTGGCTAAAATGGTTGGTGGGGCCGTGGTGGTGGGTTTATCTCGGAGACTAACCCTCCAACACCATTCACAGGCATCTGCACACCGGAGGGCAGGCACATTTTCCATTCATCCTCCCCTTGTGTACTCCGGAGAATTGAGTGAAAATTGGCGTGCACCTTATCTGCACCCGTTTTTCTTAGGTGCAGACTCCTTGTCCCCCCTTTAGTACAAAATACAGTGCAATCTTATTCACCCTAAGCATTATTCCTTTATTACTGATCCCTCCCCATTGTCGATCTGACTCCTCGCTATGTTGTCTTAGGCCGTTAGTACAACGCTGCAATTTAAGTCCACTGTTGCTCCGACCGTCGCCGTCAGCGTTCCTGGTTCTTTATCCCAAATACAGGCCTTGTTGTCCCTGGTATGAGGAGGAGTTACCCCATTTTGTTCCCACGAGCACCAGAATCCTGAAAAAAAATATTTCCAGGTTATCACTGGTTAGTTAGAGACTATGGGCCCAAGTTTCGGTCCGCGCCTAGAACGGTGCAGCCCCGACCTGGACGCCCGTTTCTCGCGCCACGAAGTGCGCCTAAAAAAAACTTACAGATTCTCCGGCTCCCTGCCGGGTGCGGTGCAGCACGAGCTGTGGGGGGCGGAGCCAGGTTCCTGCGCTGAAAACCGCGCCGGGACCTCTGCACATGCACGCTACAGTGGGCGCGCATGTGCAGTAGCTCCAGGCGCCCAAAACTGTGTGGGAGGGGCCCGAAGCACGCAGCCCCTAGCCCTGGCCTCACGGCCTCTCTGGGGCTGCATGTATAAGGCTCCTCCCACGGCCAGCTCCTGCTTCCTCCCGACCCGACTCGACTCCCGCATCCCCACCCCCCCCCCCGCCCCTGGACCGGACCCCGACACTGACCCAACTCCCGCTTCCCCCCCCACCCCCCGGCCCCGACACGACCCGACCCCCTGGACTGGACCCAACCCGCGCTGTCCCCCCCCCTCCACCCGACCTGAGCTCCCTCTCCCCCTCCCCCTCCCCCTCCCGCCGAACCGACCCGACCCGACCCAACGCCACCTACCTGTAAATCTGGTGCAGGGGACGGGCCCTGCCTGAAGTCTTGGGCCCGGCCCGTTCAGCCTCCCTCCCCCTTCTCCTTTCCCCCCCCCCCCCAGCTTTCTCCTTTTCCCCCCCACCTTCTCCTTACCCCCCTTCACCTTCCCCCCCTTCTCCTTTCTCCCCCCCTTCTCCTTTCCCCCCTTCTCCTTTCTCCCCCCTTTCTCCTTCTCCCCCCTTCTCCTTTCTCCCCCCTTCTCCTTTCTCCCCCCTTCTCCTTTCTCCCCCCTTCTCCTTTCTCCCCCCTTCTCCTTTCTCCCCCCTTCTCCTTTCTCCCCCTTCTCCTTTCTCCCCCCTTCTCCTTTCTCCCCCCTTCTCCTTTCTCCCCCCTTCTCCTTTCTCCCCCCTTCTCCTTTCTCCCCCTTCTCCTTTCTCCCCCTTCTCCTTTCTCCCCCTTCTCCTTTCCCCCCTTCTCCTTTCCCCCCTTCTCCTTTCCCCCCTTCTCCTTTCCCCCTTCTCCTTTCCCCCCTTCTCCTTTCCCCCTTCTCCTTTCCCCCCTTCTCCTTTCCCCCCTTCTCCTCTCCCCCCCCTTCTCCTCTCCCCCCCCTTCTCCTCTCCCCCCCCTTCTCCTCTCCCCCCCTTCTCCTCTCCCCCCCTTCTCCTCTCCCCCCCTTCTCCTCTCCCCCCCCTTCTCCTCTCCCCCCCCTTCTCCTCTCCCCCCCCTTCTCCTCTCCCCCCCCTTCTCCTCTCCCCCCCCTTCTCCTCCCCCCCCTTCTCCTCCCCCCCCCCTTCTCCTCCCCCCCCTTCTCCTCTCCCCCCCCCCTTCTCCTCTCCCCCCCCTTCTCCTCTCCCCCCCCCTTCTCCTCTCCTCTCTCCCCCCCCCCTCTCCTCTCCTCTCCCCCCCCCCTTCTCCTCTCCTCTCCCCCCCCCCTTCTCCTCTCCTCTCCCCCCCCCCCCCTTCTCCTCTCCTCTCCCCCCCCCCTTCTCCTCTCCTCTCCCCCCCCCCTTCTCCTCTCCTCTCCCCCCCCCTTCTCCTCTCCTCTCCCCCCCCCCTTCTCCTCTCCTCTCCCCCCCCCCCCTTCTCCTCTCCTCTCCCCCCCCCCCCTTCTCCTCTCCTCTCCCCCCCCCCTTCTCCTCTCCCCCCCCTTCTCCTCTCCTCTCCCCCCCCCCTTCTCCTCTCCTCTCCCCCCCCCCCCTTCTCCTCTCCTCTCCCCCCCCCTTCTCCTCTCCTCTCCCCCCCCCTTCTCCTCTCCTCTCCCCCCCCCCTTCTCCTCTCCTCTCCCCCCCCCCTTCTCCTCTCCCCCCCTTCTCCTCTCCCCTCTCCCCCCCCCCCTTCTCCTCTCCCCCCCCTTCTCCTCTCCCCCCCCTTCTCCTCTCCCCCCCCTTCTCCTCCCCCCCCCTTCTCCTCTCCCCCCCCTTCTCCTCTCCCCCCCTTCTCCTCTCCCCCCCCCTTCTCCTCTCCCCCCCCCTTCTCCTCTCCCCCCCCCTTCTCCTCTCCCCCCCCTTCTCCTCTCCCCCCCCCCTTCTCCTCTCCCCCCCCCTTCTCCTCTCCCCCCCCCTTCTCCTCTCCCCCCCCTTCTCCTCTCCCCCCCCTTCTCCTCTGCCCCCCCCTTCTCCTCTGCCCCCCCCTTCTCCTCTGCCCCCCCCTTCTCCTCTGCCCCCCCCTTCTCCTCTCCCCCCCCCTTCTCCTCTCCCCCCCCTTCTCCTCTCCCCCCCCTTCTCCTCTCCCCCCCTTCTCCTCTCCCCCCCCTTCTCCTCTCCCCCCCCTTCTCCTCTCCCCCCCCTTCTCCTCTCTTCCCTCCCCCTTCCCCCTCTCCTCTCCCCCCGCTTCCCCCTCTCCTCTCCCCCCGCTTCCCCCTCTCCTCTCCCCCCCCCTTCCCTTCTCCTTCTCCTCCCTCCGCTTTCCCCTTCCCCATCTCCACCTTCCCCCTTCCCCTTCTCCTCCCCCCCCTCCCTTCTCCTCCCCCCTCCCCCATCCCTCCCATCCATCCCCCTTCCCTCCCTCCCCCTCTGCCTCCCTCCCTCTCTCCCTCGACCCCCCTCCTCCCCCTCCCCTCGCTGTCAGAAACACAGACACTGACACACACAGACAGACAGACAGAGAGATAGATACACTGACAGAGACACACTGCATCCCAGGACGCTGTTGGAGGGCTCCCGGTGCTGCAGTCGGTAAGTAGAAAATGTTTTATTTATTGATTTAAATTTTTTTTTTATTTCTTATTAATTTTTTTTGAATGATTTATTGGTTGATTTATTGGTTTTTATCATTTATTATTGATGATGGCTCTTTATTTGTAAAACTGGTGTTTAATGTTTGTAAATTTCCCTTTAAACCGCCCCCCCCGCCATTCCCTACGCCTGATTTGTAACCTACGCCTGATTTTCTAAAGTGTAGACAAGGTTTTTTCAACCGTACAAAATCTTCACTTACTCCATTCTAAGTTAGTTTGGAGTAAGTTTTCACTGCCGAAACTTTGAAAACAGGCGTAAGTGGCTGGATACGCCCCCTTTTGGAAAAAAAAAATCTGTTCCAAAGTGAAACTGTTCTAACTGACTAGAACTGGAGCAAACTAAATGCCGAGAATTTGAATTTCTAAGATACTCTGTTCTCCACCAGTTGCTCCAAAAAATCAGGAGCAACTGAGGCCGAAACTTGGGCCCTTTGTCTTTTCAACTGGGTCCAGTGTTTCCATTTGCCAATACCCCCTATAACTATGCATGCGCACGTGTCACTTACCATTATTACCTGATGGGGGCCGGTCCATTTTGATGAGAACCCGGGTTTCTCTGGGTTTATCTTCACCATTACCTGGCTGCCTACTTGAGGTATTTGGACCTTTTGTTCCTTAGTGTCGTTCGCTAAGTCTTTGATTATTTGTTGCTCTTTAGCCTGTGCTTTTAGGTCATGTAACTGCTTACATAAGAACATAAGAATATAAGAATTAGGAACAGGAGTAGGCCATCTAGCCCCTCGAGCCTGCTCCGCCATTCAAAAAGATCATGGCTGATCTGGCCGTAGACTCAGCTCCAATTACCCGCCCGCTCCCCACAACCCTTAATTCCCTTATTGGTTAAAAATCTATCTATCTGTGATTTGAATACATTCAATGAGCTAGCCTCAACTGCTTCCTTGGGCAGAGAATTCCACAGATTCACAACCCTCTGGGAGAAGAAATTCCTTCTCAACTCGGTTTTAAATTGGCTCCCCCGTATTTTGAGGCTGTGCCCCCTAGTTCTAGTCTCCCCGACCAGTGGAAACAACCTTTCTGCCTCTATCTTGTCGATCCCTTTCATTATTTTAAATGTTTCTGTAAGATCACCCCTCATCCTTCTGAACTCCAACGAGTAAAGACTCAGTCTACTCAATCTATCATCATAAGGTAACCCCCTCATCTCCGGAATCAGCCTCGTGAATCGTCTCTGTACCCCCTCCAAGGCTAGTATATCCTTCCATAAGTAAGGTGACCAAAACTGCACGCAGTACTCCAGGTGCGGCCTTACCAATACCCTGTACAGTTGCAGCAGGACCTCCCTGCTTTTGTACTCCATCCCTCTCGCAATGAAGGCCAACATTCCATTCGCCTTCCTGATTACCTGCTGCACCTGCAAACTAACTTTTTGGGATCACCCAGGTTGGGTGGCACGGTTTAATGTTTTTTGTTTTGCAGATAAACTCCAAAAAGAGTTTCATGCACAAGGACCCCCAGGTCCCTCTGCACCACAGCATGTTGTAATTTCTCCCCATTCAAATAATATTCCCTTTTACTGTGTTTTTTTGTAAGGTGGATGAGCTCACATTTTCTGACATTGTATTCCATCTGCCAAACCTTAGCCCTTTCGCTTAACCTATCGAAATCTCTTTGCAGCCTCTCTGTGTTCTCCACACAACCCGCTTTCCCACTATTCTTTGTGTCATCTGCAAATTTTGTTACACTACACTCTGTCCCCTCTTCCAGGTCATCTATGTATATTGTAAACAGTTGTGGTCCCAGCACCGATCCCTGTGGCACACCACTAACCACCGATTTCCAACCCGAAAAGGACCCATTTATCCCGACTCTCTGCTTTCTGTTAGCCAGCCAATTCTCGATCCATGCTAATACATTTCCCCTGACTCCGCGTACCTTTATCTTCTGCAGTAACCTTTTGTGTGGCACCTTATCGAATGCCTTTTGGAAATCTAAATGCACTACATCCATCGGTACACCTCTATCCACCATGCTCGTTATATCCTCAAAGAATTCCAGTAAATTAATTAAACATGATTTCCCCTTCATGAATCCATGTTGCGTCTGCTTAATTGCACTGTTCCTATCTAGATGTCCCGCTATTTCTTCCTTAATGATAGCTTCAAGCATTTTCCCCACTACAGATGTTAACCTAACCGGTCTATAGTTACCTGCCTTTTGTCTGCCCCCTTTTTTAAATCGAGGCGTTACATTAGCTGCTTTCCAATCCGCTGGTACCTCCCCAGAGTCCAGAGAATTTTGCTGGATTATAATGAATGCATCTGCTATAACTTCCGCCATCTCTTTTAATACCCTGGGATGCATTTCATCAGGACCAGGGGACTTGTCTACCTTGAGTCCCATTAGCCTGTCCAGCACTACCTCCCTAGTGATAGTGATTATCTCAAGGTCCTCCCTTCCCACATTCCCGTGACCAGCAATTTTTGGCATGGTTTTTGTGTCTTCCACTGTGAAGACCGAAGCAAAATAATTGTTTAAGGTCTCAGCCATTTCCACATTTCCCATTATTAAATCCCCCTTCTCATTTTCTAAGGGACCAACATTTAATTTAGTCACTCTCTAACGTTTTATATATCGGTAAAAGCTTTTACTATCTGTTTTTATGTTTTGCGCAAGTTTACTTTCGTAATCTATCTTTCCTTTCTTTATTGCTTTCTTAGTCATTCTTTGCTGTCGTTTAAAATGTTCCCAATCTTCTAGTTTCCCACTAACCTTGGCCACCTTATACGCATTGGTTTTTAATTTGATACTCTCCTTTATTTCCTTGGTTATCCACGGCTGGTTATCCCTTCTCTTGCCGCCCTTCTTTTTCACTGGAATATATTTTTTCGCAACGCGGTCCGTCAGGAGCTGGAGGCGGATACACTTCTCGCACACGTAGTCGTCAGGGACACGGGAAGTGTCCCTGAGTTCCTACATGGTACAGGAGGAGCATATCACGTGACTGAACTCTCCTGCCATGAATTGACCCTTAGAGACACTTAATTTGGTGACAACAATGTTAACAGGTTACTTACTGATATGAAAAAAAAAGAAAAGCTACTCACCAATCACTTACCCCATTGGCTGTGACGTCACCTTTTGATTTCTTTCTACTTCTTTTTTGCTTTTTCTCCCGGCTGAAGCTGTACAAGCTGGGCCTTTATAGGCCTCTCCCCGCACCTCCAGCTCTCGCCTCCGATCTGCCGCCGCCTCTCGCAGCCGCTGGGCCTTTATAGGTCTCAACCCGCACCTTGAGCTCCCGCCTCCTATCTGCCGCCGCCAGAGTTCCATCACAAGCCTCCATATCCTGTCTTTATATGGCCCTACGTCCTCGCATCCTGTAACCAAGACTTCTTGCAGTCTCATCAGTTCAAAGGGCATCAGTCCCGTAGTCCTACTAGGGGTTGTCCTTAATTTCATCAGTACTCGGGGTAACATGTCTACCCACCCCCTTCCCGTCTCCTCGATTGCCTTGGCTAGTGCTGTCTTTAAGGTCCTATTCATTGGTTCCACTAATCCGGACGACTCCGGGTAGTATGGGATATGGAATTTCTGTCTAATCCCAAGTAAAGCCAGGCCTGTTTCATCACCTTCCCCGTAAAGTTTGTACTTTGATCTGAGTCCAGATCGTGGCATTCCCCATCGGGGTATTATTTCCTCCACTAAAATTTTGGCCACGGTTTCAGATGAGCAATTCCGAGTGGCGAAAGCTTCTACCCACTTCGTAAATTGATCTACTATAACTAAGCAATATGTCTTCCCTTTGCGGCTGGGTAGCAGTCCAGTAAACTCTATCTAAGTTTTCCCAGGGTCCCTTTGGTCAGGATTGATGTCTCATCCTGACCTTTATTTTCTCCCCTGGGTTGTACTTTGTGCATGTCACGCACTTTCTACAATGGTTTTCGACATCTCTACCCATATCCTGTCTGTCCCTTGTTGGGCTCCCCTCTGCTTCCACCCTTCCTTTTCCTGTGGAGTGGCTTCTCCCTGTACCTTAAGCATGTTTACTTCCTCTTTCCATTTTACACCTCCCATTAGTTATCATTCATATCTCATTCCTGATACTTGGAAGAGCTTTACCATCCAAAATTATTAAATATTAAAGATAGAAAATATAGATCAAACGTTCTAACTTAGTCCCAGTTATTACACATTTTTTTAAATTCTTTATAACCGTTACAATTTATTTTACTTCTGGCACATGGGAAAATATTCACTTCCAATTAAGAAACTTAAATTAATAATGTCCAATATCTTTAAAATTTCATTTTGTTTGGTGAACCCCCAAAAAATACAGCTGTCAGTGGAAAGGGTTAACTTCTTTGAAGGTTTGTTCGAAGGCATGACGTCATTACTTTATTTTGGAAAACTTTCAATGATATGAGAGACAAGTGCTCGCAATCTCGATCTCCCCGCCTCGAGCATATGACTCTTTCATCAGTGAATACGGCATTTTAGATTGCCTCTAAACTTTCTAACAATATTTCCAAACTGTCCATATCATCCATTTTAAAAAGGTTTCCAAACCCGAAATTTTAATCTCTTACTGAACTAGAAACTCGCATGTAATTTAAAATAACATTATCCAAACAATCAAATGGCAACTTTTATTTTTCCTAGCAAAAATCATTATTTTTTTTTCAATGTGGTGAAAGTCTCATATCTGGAACTAGGGACATTCACACTTTGAAACACCCAGAATTTCACTATGGCCACAATGAAAGTCCGGTTTTCATTGGTTAATTACCCTCAATAATTCCAATTAAATTGAGACCAATATCTTTTTTTCATAGCCAATATGTTACTAACTAAACACAATACAGAGTAGATAAAATAAAATAGCACACAGTAAGTCACGTCAGTTTCCATATTCTTCTTTCTTCAGATGCCTTTCCAATGAACTGTAAAAATACTGAATAAGGTTTTGTATTTAACAAACATCAAAACACATTTTACTCAGAAGGCAAAAGAGGGCGGACCTTCCCTTAGCTTGTAGCTCCGAGAAATTTATTCAGGCTTTTTTTTTTAAAAAGGGACACTAAAAAAGACGGTACTTTTTAAACATTCAAATTGATTTGCTTGCAATAACCAAATTGAAAAGACAGTGCTTTGTTATGATTCAAATTGATTTAAAACGAGACGTCGCATTTTTTTTGTAATCCAATTAAAACGTTCAATTTCATTTTTTTTTTAGCAACTGTATCTTCAAGGCTGAAGTTTTATCTTTTGTTAAACAACCCGTCTTTTGTACATTTCGTGGCTCCATAAATCATCATCAAAATAAATCCGCACCTGCATTTCTAACTTAAAATCTAATTTAATTCTAGGTACACAATGAACATTTTAACACTCAATTTATTCATACCTTCCCAGATCCAGTACAACATCACAAAGGGTTAAAAAAAAGCTTTCAGCTCCATGTCTGAAAAGTGGGGGAGCTAAAGCAAACATACAGACAAGCATTTTTCTTTTAAAAGACAGGCTTTCAGACAAATGAAAAATGCATTAACTCCCACCTCAAGTATTCCACAGTCAAGAAAACTTCCACACAAACACACACTTTCATACAAACAAACTTTTAAACAACATAATTTCACTCAATAAATGTTATGTCCTTTTTTCCTCGGCAGCTTAAGTGTCAGTTTTAACTTGTAAGTTTCTCTTTGATTAGTTTCACATTCTTCTCTGCTAGCATATATACCAGAGACCCCTCGGGTCCCCATTCTTTCCCGTTGATCATTTTATTACTGGGGTTGTCACACTGCCCC
Source organism: Pristiophorus japonicus (assembly GCF_044704955.1). Taxonomy (NCBI): domain Eukaryota; kingdom Metazoa; phylum Chordata; class Chondrichthyes; family Pristiophoridae; genus Pristiophorus; species Pristiophorus japonicus. The sequence goes on along the minus strand of NC_091987.1, from coordinate 176,760,816 downwards.
AGTAGGTTACTCTTGTACTCCTTGTTTGCGCCATGCACGGTTAATACAGGTTCATTAGTATTAGCTTCATGTCACCCGCTGCGCTTCAGGACATACTCATAACCTAAGTATTTCTTATCCCTCGGTTTACGTCCTTCTGTGGTTCGCTATAACTTAGTTCTTTATACAGATTACTTCCTTCCCCATCAATATTTCAGTTCTAACTTGTAGGTGGTATTTAAAAGCTACTCACCCCAATAGCTGCCACATCGTCCGAGTCAGAGAGTCTGTATCCTGTTCGTGATGCCAATTCAAAATCTAAACACAGGCACGAGCTACGCCCTTTAACCTGATTTCGTACGGCACCCTTATTTCGGTTTTAAATATACTTTTTACCCCCTTGCAATTGTAGAATTGCTTAGCTGTGTCTATAGCATGCTGCTTCTGCGGTTAGGCATGCATGTAATCCTATGTTGTAGCTTCACAAGTTTGGCACCGCATTGTCAGATACATTTGATGCTGCTCTCGGCATGCTCTTCTACACGCCTCGATGAACCAGGGTTGGTCAACTGGCATGCAGGTGATGGAGGCAAGCGGGATATGACGCGCCATGAGGCGACAGATTGTGGTAGAATCCAATTCTGCTGCTGCTGATGGCCTGCAACGCCTCTTTGATTCCGAGTTTTGAGCTTCTGGATCTGTTCTTAATGTATCCCATTTAGCATGCCACTGGTTATGCATCTGCAAACGGGCCATAACCGACTTCTGCCTCCACTATGTTACATAAGAAACATAAGAAATAGAAGCAGGAGTAGGCCACCTGGCCCCTCGATCCTGCTCCGCCATTTAATAAGATCATGGCTGATCTGATCATGGACTCAGCTCCACTTCCCCTCCCCATAACCCTTTACTCCCTTATCGCTCAAAAATCTGTCTATAACCGCCTTAAATATATTCAATGACCCAGCTTCCACAGCTCTCTGGGGCAGAAAATTCATAAGATTTACAACCTTCTGAGAGAAGAAATTCCTCCTCATCTCAGTTTTATTCTAAGACTATGTCCCCGAGTTTTAGTTTCCCCTATGAGTCGAAAAATACTCTTTGCATCCACCTTGTCTAGCCCCCTAATTATCTCATATATTTCGATAAGATCACCTCTTATTCTTCTGAACTCCAATGAGTATAGGCCCAACCTACTCAACTTATCTTCATAAGTCAACCCCCTCATCTCTGGAATCAACCGAGTGAACCTTCTCTGAACAGCCTCCAATGCAAGTAATCCTTCCTTAAATACGGAGACCAAAACTGTACTCCAGGTGTGGCCTCACCAATACCCTGTACAGTTGTAGCAGGACTCTGCTTTTATATTCTATCTCTTTTGCAATAAATGCCAACATTCCATTTGTCTTCCTGATTACTTGCTGTACCTGCTTACTCACTTGTGTTTCATGCACAAGGATCCCCAAGTCCCTCTGTACTGCAACACTTTGCAATTTTTCTCCATTTAAATTATAACTTGTTTTTCTATTTTTTTCTGCCAAAGTGTATAACCTCACATCTTCCCACATTATACTCCATCTGCCTAATTTTTGCCCACTCACTTAGCCTGTCTCTTTCCCTTTGTAGATTTTTTGTGTACTCCTCACAATTTGCTTTCCCACCCGTCTTTGTATCATCAGCAAACTTGACTACATTTCACTCGATCCCTTCATCCAAGTCATTAATATAGATTGTAAATAGTTGAGGCCCCAGCACTGATCCCTGTGGCACCCCACTAGTTACTGTTTGCCAACCGGAAAATGACCCATTTATCCCGACTGTTTTCTGTTAGTTAGCCAATCCTCTATCCATGCTAATATATTACCCCAACCCCATGAACTTTTATCTTGTGCAGTAACCTTTTATTTGCAACTTATCGAATGCCTTCTGGAAATCCAAATACACCACATCTACTGGTTCCTCCTTATCCACCCTGCTCGTTACATCCTCAAAGAACTCCAGCAAATTTGTCAAACGTGATTTCCCTTTCATAAAACCATGCTGACTCTGCTTAATTGAATTATGCTTTTCCAAATGCCCCGCTACTGCTTCCTTAATAAGCATTTTCCCAACGACAGCTAGGCTAACTGGTCTATAGTTTCCTGCTTTTTGTCTGCCTCCTTTTTTAAATAGGGGCTTTACATTTGTGGTTTTCCAATCTGCTGGGAGTGCCCCAGAATCCAGGGGATTTTGGTAGATCACAACCACTATCTTCGCAGCCACTTCTTTGAAGATCCTAGGATGTAAGCCATCAGGTCCAAGGGACTTGTCCGCCTTTACTCCCATTATTTTACCGAGTACTGCTTCTTTAGAGATAGTGATTGTATTAAGTTCCTCCCTCCCTATAGCCCCTTGATTATCCACTATTGGGATGTTTTTAGTGTTTTCTACCGTGAAGACCGATACAAAATATTTGTTCAACGTCTCTGCCATTTCCCTATTCTTCATTATTAATTCCCTAGTCTCATCCTCTAGGGGACCATTTACTTTAGCCACTCTTTTCTTTTTTATGTACCTGTCGAAACTCTTACTGTTTTTCTATTTTGTGCTCGTTTACTTTCATAATCTATCTCCTCTCTCTATAATTTTTTTAGTCGTTCTTTGCTGAGTTTTAAAAGTTTCCCAATCCCGTGGCCTCCCACTAGTCTTGGTCACATTGTATGCCCTTGTTTTCAATTTGTTACCAGCCCTTATTTCCTTAGTTAGCCACGGATGGTTATCCCTTCTCTTACAGCCTTTCCTTCTCATTGGGATATATTTTTGTTGCGAGTTATGAAATATCTCCTTAAATATCTGCCACTGCTCATCAACCGCCTTACACTTTAATCTATTTTCCCAGTCCACTTTAGCCAACTCTGCCCTCGTACCTTTGTAATCTCCTTTATTTAAGCTTAGGACACTGGTTTGAGATCCAACTTTCTCACCCTCCAACTGAATTTGAAATTCAACCATGATATGGTCACTCATTCTGAGAGGATCCTTTACTAAGAGATCGTTTATTAATCCTGTTTCATTACACAGTACCAGATCTAAGATAGCTTGCTCCCTACTTACTTCCGCAACATACTGTTTAAGGAGACTATCCCAGATACACTCTATGAACTCTTCCTCAAGGCTACCCTGGCCAATTTGCTTTGTCCAATCAATGTGAAGGTTAAAATCGCCCATGATTATAGCCGTTCCTTTTTTACAAGCCTCCATTATTTCTTGATTTATACTCCGTCCAACAGTGTAGCTACTGTGAGGGGGCCTATAAACTACACCCACCAGTGACTTTTTCTCTTATTATTCCTTATTTTCATCCAGACTGATTCAACATCTTAATCCTCTGAGCCAATATCCTTTCTCACTAATATACTGATGTCATCCTTTATGAACAGTGCTATCCCATCTCATTTTCCTTTCTGTCTGTCCTTCCGTTATTAAGGACAGATGCTTATTTTGTAATGATGAAGGATACATGCCTGAAACGTCATAGCATGCCTGATCTCATTGCAGATGTTGAGTGACTTGCTGTCCTCTTGCAGCATTTTTCTGTACTTATGACAGATTTCCAGTATTGACAGCTTTTTTCGTTTTTAGCTACTTGATTTATTTGACCCTTTGAGTCACCATTTTCTGTTATAGCTGATTTTAGTTTTAATTGGTGTAGCCAGGCAGTGGAATGAGTTAGTAATTTATTTTTTCACTGTATTTAAGTGTCTGGATCCACAGTCGAGCTCAGTTACACCAGACATTAGGAAATTCAGACAAGTGGGGACAGGACAGATCGGGCTGCTTCAAACTTTACCATCTTTGTGTGTTGTTTGAAGCTGTTTTTATTTAATAAAATTCATACATTTTTGGAATGAACCAGCAGGAAAAAAAATTGGATCCACTTCTATCAAAGTAACATAAGAAATAGGAGCAGGAGTAGGCCCTTCAATCCTGCTCTGCCATTCAATAGGATCATGGCTGATCTTTGACCTCGACTCCATTTTCCCGTCCGATCCTCATATCCCTTGATTTCCCTGGAGTTCAAAAATGTTATTATCTCAGCCTTGAATATACTCAAAGACTCAGCATCCACAGCCCTTTGGGGCAGAGAATTCCAAAGATTCAGAACCCTCTGAGTGAAGAAATTCCTCCTCATCGCAGTCTTAAATGGCCAATCCCTTATCCTGAGACTGTGCCCTCTAATTCTAGACCCTCCAGCCAGGGGAAGCAACCTCTCAGCATTGTTAATCCACATCAGAACCTTGTATGTTTCAATTAGATCATCTCTCATTCTTCTAAACTCCAGACAGTATAGGCCCAGTCTACTCAATCTCTCCTCATAGGACAGCCCTTTTATCCCAGGGATCAGCCCAGTGAACCTCCTTGTTCCCCCTCTAAGACAAGATGACCGTTTAACTTTTTTTGAGTGGTAGATAAATGTTGGAGTATTAGATTGTAGGTTTACTTTGGGGAGTGACCAATAGTAATCGATTGTTTTCACTGGTCATTTAGATGGTAACAAAAAGACATAAATTTAAGATGGGCAGAAAAATAATTAAACAAAAGGTTAGTAAAAGTTCCCTGGAGAATGGTTCGAATGTGAAAATCTCTGCCACAAACTACTGAATCCACAAATTCTTTTGAAAGGGAATTAGTTACTGGGAAATATCAGGAGAGGGGGATTAGACAAAGTGGGATATTAAAGAGTATGGGGAGACAGCAGGAGAGGGGGATCGGATTGGGTAGGATATTAAAGGGTATGGGGAGACGGTAGGAGAGGGGGTTAGACTAAGTGTGATATTAAAGGGCATGTGGAGACAGCAGGAGATGGGGATTAGACTGGGTGGGATATTAAAGGGCATGGGGAGACAGTGGGAGAGGGGGGTTAGACTAAGTGGGATATTATGGGGTATGTGGAGACGGTAAGGGGGCGGGGGGGTTAGACTAAGTGTGATATTAAAGGGCATGGGGAGACAGTAGGAGAGGGATTATACTGGATGGCCTATGTGGATACAAACGCCGACACTGAGCTGATGGATCGAATGGTCTGTTTCTGTGCTGTAACAATCTATGATTCTACTGCAGCCATTGTGTCATTGACGAGCAACGAACAGAGGGCAGATACATCCCTATGGGCAATAGAGCTTAACATTGGGGCTTTCTGCACCTCTTACTTGGTGGTTATAGAATGGGCCTGTTGGCGGCTAAGAAGCAGCCCATTTGTCCATGTCGTACCATGGGAAGCGGGGAGGAATAACAATTGATGGTTTGGAGAATTAAAAACATTCTTCACTCATCTTTCTGGTTACCTTTTTAAAATTCGAAGACAAAGTTTGCATTTCTTTGCAGAGATAAAGACCACAGTAGTATGTCCAGCTACAGAGAAGCACATCAAGAAATACCTAAGGCAGGAGATGCACCTTGTCCATGAAACAGCAGATGACTACAAGACCATCAGCACCCCGTACCTTCAATCCCAACCCTTCAATCTTCAGGTATTGTGCGTTTCAATAAATAAATGGCCCCTTCTGCTCTTTCCCTTTTCTCCTGGGCTTTGTAGTTCAGTGGGCCATTCCTGAGCCAGGAGGGTGGGTATCGATGCAGGCGTGGGCCCTGACCCAGGTATCTGCCACAGCCAGTTTGGCCATTTGGAGATATGCCACAGCAGTACTGGTACCCTGTACTGCATCCTCTTTATATAATTCTCGTAATTCTGTGGGTAAGTGGCAGGCCCCTGCTCAGTACCAACACAAATAAGATCAAAATTAAATGATGAATACTGTGGTCCATCCTGACCAATCTAGTTTCCTACAAGATTATCTTGATGGATTTCTAGATCTAATAATCTTGATGGATTTCTAGATCTAATAACCTTGAATCCTATTTGCTGACGGGAACCTGTCTAGTCCTTCAGGGTAGTCTGTTCCACATCTTATCTTTAACTGAAAATGTTGTGCCTGAACTTCCCACTTTCTTTTGTCATCCTTAATTTGAAATTTGATGGCCCCTTGTTTTTGAACTTCATACATGGCAGAAAAGCTTCTCCAAATCCACATTCTCCAATCGCCTCAAATCTTAAATATGGAGAGCATGTCCCAGGATAGCTAATTTGTCCTGCAAGCTCTGCCCTCTTAGTTCTGGAATGAATGAGGCCTCACCCCTCCCAATCTCTGTAATCTCCTCCAGCCCCACAACCCCTCGGGATATCTGCACTCCTCTAATTCTGCCCTCCTGAGCATCCCTGATTGTAATTGCTCAACCATTGGTGGCCGTGCCTTCTGTTTCCTAGACCCTAAGCTCTGTAACTCCCTGCCTAAACCTCTCTACCTCTCTTTCCTCCTTCAAGATGCTTCTTCAAACCTACCTCTTTGACCAAGCTTTTGGTCACCTGCGCTAATTTCTACATATGCGGCTCGGTGTCAAAAAATACTCCAGTGAAGCGCCTTGGGACGTTTCACTATGTTAAAGGCGCTATATAAATACAAGTTGTCGCTGTTAAATCTAGCAATACTCATCTGCATTTCCTCCAATAAACAAATACTTTTTTAATGGAGAGACTAAAATTGCACAGTATTCCAAATGTAGTCTCACTGAGGCCAGATAAAACTTTAGAATGACCTCTCTCAACATATAAATTACACCCTTAGTTAAAGATCTCAACATCCTGGCTGTTTTCCTGTCTGTAATCACGGCACTCATGGATCTAGCTGTCTACCAGAACTGTTTTTTCTGTTGCAGTACTACAAAAAGCACATTTGCATTTCATACATAAGGGCTGAAATTGGTGAAGGGCAAGTGCTGCCCAAAGGACCGCCGATAGCCGGCGGTACTCTGGGCAGAGTTTTTGGCAAACAGGTTCTTGAAAGGGCGGCTGGCGGCAAAAGAGAGACTTGCGCCGTCAATGTGGGCAGGAGTTCTCATTCTCGGCAGCAGAGGCGCTTGCCGCCCAAGTGCCGCCGAGGATGAAGCTGGGCCCACGGAGGGTCGAAGAGCTGCAATTAAACAGCATTAAAAAAAAACATCGGAAGACCTTCAGGGGACCCCATCAAGGTAGGTTGCTGTAAAGAAAATTTAAAAAAATTGTTTACTAACCTTTTTCTTCAGCTCTTCATACTCACCGTCGGGGACAGACCAGCCTCCTCGCAGCGGTCCACCCCCATTCTGCTGCCGACTCCTGCCCGCACCAATCTGGCATCTCAGCGGGCGGGAGGTCAGTTGCGCCATTTGGCTGTCCGCTGACGTCAGTCGGCGGCTCTCCCCTCCCGTCCGCTCCAGACCAAATTAAAACTGGCACTGGGCGCAACTCGAGGAGGAATATCGGCGACAGTGGGCGGTAAGGCCATCAATTTCAGCCCCAAATCCACACCGTCCTTTCCTCTGCTAAATCCCAAAACTTTTTTTTTAACTTGGCTTAGCTTTCTGCCCATTCTAACAATTTTCCTGGAACCCTTATTCAGTGCTGGACAAACATAAGCCCCTATTCCTTCTAACTAAATCCCACTGGGACAAACCATTAGTGACCAATCAAGAGGATTGATTCTGTCACATCGATCATTTCCAAGGTGTCATTTAACTGGACAGGTAAGTGTCAGAAACTATGGGCTCGACTTTCCACTTCACATCGCCGATATATCGCCCCATACGGCCTTTCATCGTCCGTTTTGACAAAAAAGTGGAAATTCAGGCTGGATCATCGCTGAAAAATTATCCCCCTGACTTTCGGCTCACATCGCTGAGCACATTGCCCAGCCCAACTTTCGGCACATCGCCGGGCTGATAGCTCGCTGAGAACATCGCTGGAGAATAGTTGCTTTTTCCTGGCCTTCCTCTCAGAACTCAGCACTACGGATGCCATTTTGAACGTTGGTGGAAGGGAGAAGGCTGCTAAAACAAGGGGCTTTTAACATCCTTTTACTGATAGATCTACTCACATTTATACTTATATTTATATTTAAATGTACAATAGTTGCATTAATGTTTTAACTTAGCTTTGCTTACATTATTAAAAGACAATGCACAACAATTGTAAGATTCGACAAAATTTTATTAACAATTTCAATTTTAAACATCACCCCCCCCCCCCCCCCTCCCCAACAGTAACAAGAACAACAAGAAAAACATAACAACAATAACAACTTCTTCCCTACCTGCGGCCACATTTCCCTCCAGATCCTGGACCCCCCCCCCGGCGTCCTAGCCCCACCCGCCCGTTTTGGTCCCCCGGTACCAACATGATGCGGGCATGCAGCGGGCAAGACTTCCTGCCATGGTGGGGGTGATGGTGGCACGATCGGCTGTTGGGGGGGTGTTGGAGGGGAGGATGAGGGCAGGGGCATCGTCTTCCAAGTCAGAAGGAAGTGCTTCCTCCTGACTCGCTTGTGTGCTGGGGGTTGTGCTTCGATTGATCACCTTGGGGCGCAGCGCCGAGCTCAGCCAGCAATGCATATCGCAATGCGTTGGTGGCAGTGGTCTGTGCACGCATCGTCTGCTGCATTGCCTCCGCTTGGGCAGCAGACACCCGGGAAAATTCACATGTGAACTGCTGGAAATGCTCGCGATTTATCGCGACCGTCTCCTCGCACAGGGATATCAAGCCCTCTATCCGATCGTCCACTGCAGGCGAGTGCTGAGCTCGCTGACCCGACCTCCGTGGGGGCACTATAACGCGCCTTGCGTTGCCGGCTGCACGCCACTTGGTCCCGGTGGCTCTTCAGTCGCAATAGCAATTTCCACGGTGGCCGCAGGTTCATCCCCCTCTGTGGCTTCCTCCATTTCTTCCTCCTCCTCCTCCGGCTCAGTTGTAACCTCCTCCTCCTCCTGTGTGGTCTTCACTTGCACCTCTGGTTGACCTTCAAAGCACAGTTGAGCCTATTGAGCTTATTAGAACAGAAGGGTACACATTACCGACAGGACTTTACATATTAATGTATCATGTGGATTTAACTGCCCCAGAAAACCTGCCGCGGCTGCATCAGTCGCAGATGGACACAGCGGATTATTGGGAACGCACAGAGAAGGGGACAGTTGACCAGATGACCTTCCCCTATTCTTATTGCTTATGTTTTTATGTTGTCAACCTGAGAGTAGCACAAAGGCTGCATTCATGACATGACATGACATGACATCATCCGTACATTGCATTTTAATTAAATTATGTTACATTACTTTAAAACTGTTTCACACATTACTCATATGATGCATGGGAAGGTCCCACAACACCACGGGTGGTGGCCGAGCGACTGGTGGTCCCCACCAGCGCTGCTGCACGCTCCTCCAGCTCACTTAAAGTCTGCATGTAAGCAGGGCCCCCTCCAATGCACCTCTGCTGCGCCTTGTTGTTGATATCTTCTTCTGCAAACGTGAAAAGAGCATGGCATAAGCTAATTGACTTGGTAATTTCATGGAAAGACAACAGCTTCAAACATTACATGCAAATGAGATCCACAATTGTTGCACGGTTATAACAAAGATCAGCGTGTTTTGGATCCATATATGTATATATGCGTTTGTATGTAAGAATTTACAAAATTTAATTCAGTCCAGGAGATTTACTATTACAATCTTCATCAATACAACATAAAATCTATACTTACTCTAGCTGACGCCACAAGGCTGTTCCAGCGCTTCCGGCATTGGCTGGGCCCCCTTGCCTCCTGGAACTCCGAGGAGACGACGTCTGAAATCTCAGACCATAGCTTCCTGTACGCCCGGGGTGGAGGTTTGTCGTTAGCACCCCGGGTAAGTTCTGCCCACCTGGAGTGGGCCTTGTTGGCCTCATCTGAAAACGGCTTTACCCTTTTCCGACCCCCATCCACGCTCTCGGATGATGATGATAACATCTCTACAATTTATCTAAATCTCCATCTCTCCAAAGACAAAAAACACTTTATCCAACTCGCCAACGCTGATTTCCGGGATGGCAGGATTGACATATGAAGAAAGACTGGATCGACTAGGCTTATATTCACTAGAATTTAGAAGAATGAGAGGGGATCTCATAGAAACATATAAAATTCTGACGGGATTGGACAGGTTAGATGCAGGAAGAATGTTCCCGATGTTGGGGAAGTCCAGAACCAGGGGTCACAGTCTAAGGATAAGGGGTAAGCCATTTAGGACTGAGATGAGGAGAAACTTCTTCACTCAGTGAATTGTGAACCTGTGGAATTCTCTACCACAGAAAGTTGTTGAGGCCAGTTCGTTAAAATAATCAAAAGGGAGTTAGATGTGGCCCTTACGGCTAAAGGGATCAAGGGGTATGGAGAGAAAGCAGGAATGGAGTACTGAAGTTGCATGATCAGCCATGATCATATTGAATGGTGGTGCAGGCTCGAAGGGCCGAATGGCCTACTCCTGCACCTATTTTCTATGTTTCTAAAACACTTTATCCAACTCTCCAACGGCAAAAAACTCCACAAATCTCCTCCCTCCAACTCCAACAACTCTCTACTTTATCTCTCCTCTCTTTAACGACCTTCTGCGCATGTGTGGTTGACCCCTGACCTCCCGAAACACGTGAAATGATGTCAACTGGAAAAAAAAATTTAAATCACATGCGCAGAAGGCCGTTGCTAGCAAAGCTTTTGCCTTCCCCATCACTGGCCGTTCGTTGGGCGAGCGTCACATTGCTGACCTTTTGCATCGCCCATTTGACATCGCTGGCCTATCGCCGAGTGGAAAATGGGTGATGAGCCAGCGATCGGTAAGGCTGGAACATCGCCCATTTTTTGGGCGATAGACGGCAAAGTGAAAAGTCTAGCCCTATAATTGCCAGTTGTCAATTAGTTTAATGAAGGACAGTACATCAATTAGTTGCAGAACTCCTTTCATCTTTAATAGTGTCCAGGTCATAGTAAAGACAACAGACACCTTCCAAAACTTCCTTGCTCATTAGCCTATTTAAGCAAGTGCCAAAGCATGTTAACCAGTGCACCAGTCTAAAGACAAGTGGTCTTATACAGACCCAACTGAGCAGGCACCAGCCCCAAATGGGAACCCTTGCCAATACAATCGAAAGACTCACAGTGCTGTGATTTGACGGCTTGATCTCGGCCCTCTTTTTAAAAATAGCAGTCACCTTTGCCACTTTCCCTTCCTCCAGGATGGGACTGTAGTCCAGACACTCTAGCAAATGTTGATGATGGGATTCTCCAGAGCCAACGGGGATGAAATTTGTTGGAACACTCAGGCCTATCAACCTTGAAGTTCTGGAACACCCCCTATAGAGTCTGCTCCTGATAATTTAACGGTTTATTTTGCACAATAATATGAATTAAGTAACTTTCAATTACGAGGAATAGACTTTGTAGGCCACCTTTCATCTTGAAGGTTTCCACGTTAAACTCACCATTAAACTATACCCTCATTTTTGGCACTTTGTATTTGCGAGCATTTCTGCAGAGTAGTGGCTTTGTATTTCAACAACTTACCTGTCCTCTCGCACAGGATATTGTTCTTTCTGGCTTTTCCTTTAATATGTGACCTAGTCTCATCTGTACCCGTTCCTTGCTTTTAAAATATTTGAAGCAGGCTTTGCCCTTTTCCTTTCCTTTAGGTTGCCAGCTATATTTTGTTCCTATTCTCTCAGTAAATATGTCTTTGTATTTCTTGGCCTCTATTTCTAGATCTCCTTATCCGGATCTCTTCCTGAATATTTTATATTTTACATGCTTTCTCCTTCTTTCTGATGCTTTCTGTAACTTTTTAAAATGATCTGCATGATTTGTATTTCGCCAACAACTTATTTCAGGGATAAATTATTTTTGCGTCTTAAAACATATCCTTTTAGAATGTTGCCATTTTCCTCCCTCAGCCTTTCTTCTAAATACTTCTACCCACTTTATGTATTCCCTCGTGTACTCAAATTTAGCTTGTCTAAAATTAAGCTTCTTAATAGGCTTCCGCTTCTTTACTCTCAAAGTAACAATATTATGGTCACTAGATCCCAGATATTCCCACGCTACTATTTAGCTCATCGCCCTTTCCTCAGTCGCTAACACTAAATCTAACATTGCATTCTCCCTTGTCAGTTCGCTCACATGCTGCTTTAGAAATGGGTGCAGCCCAACTTCAGTAAATTTCTGCTCAAATGCAAGCTGTCCCCATTGTACATGTCCTACCAGTGTTCGAAACATTGACGTTCCCTACAACTGATCCCTCCCTTAAGTTGCTTATAAACTCCCATAAAAGCCTTTGGCCCTCTATTTGCCATGATAACTCAGCAGCCATTGATGTGCTCAACCACACTCTCAGATCCACCTTTGATGTCCTTTCCCCCAGTAAAACCTCTCCCCCACCGTGGTCATTCACCCCACTATGGCTCCCATCTTGTTCCCGCCAGTCCAAGGGATGTAGACATTGAGCGTATTGAGTACACAACAGGCTTTGCCATCCATGCCCAGATATACTGGACCACCTCAATCTCAATTGGGCCTCACTGTCCTCTGCTGAAACTGTCCACTACCCAGAATCATTCTGACCCGCCTCCCATCTTTAACCCTCCATAGACTTCAGGTCATCCAAAACTCTGCTACCCATATCCTAACTCGCATCAAGCCCCATTCACACATCACCTCTATCTCGCTGACCTACATTGACTTTCGCTCCCCCAACGCCTTAAGTTTAACATTCTCATCCTCATGTTTAAGTCTCTTCATGACCTTGTCCCTCCCTGTCTCTGTAACTTCTTCCAGTGCTCTAACCTCCTGTGCACCCCTTCCCCCATTCACCCCACCATTCGCAGCCATGCCTTAAGTCGCCTGGGTTCCACATTCTGGAATTTCCTACATAACCCATTCAGCCTTTCAACCTCCTTCAAGACCTTCCTTAAAACCCAAATCTTTAGCAATGTTTTGGCCATCCCTCCTGATTGCTAATAAGAACTAATTGGTTTATTAACAAAGGTTTAACAATCGCACTACAAATTATCAGTTCATCCACCAGGCTCACAACTGCATACCTCATCGTGGATGACCTAGCCCAACTGACCGGGGTTTTATTGAGTCTTGTGAACATCGCATGACTGGCTAAGACACTCACAATGCAACAGCTCTACAACTATTTTAAATTAACAGATAAAGCAGAGTGCCCCCTTATTAAAGAGGCATTGGAACCCACAAATTACCAAAGAAAACTTTAAAATGAACCTTAACCGATCAAATAAAAATGTGGTTCCCAGGGGTGATGATGCACTCCAGTCCCTCCGGCGCCCACCTCTTGCGGAAGGCCGCGAGGGTACCGGTGGACACCGTGTGCTCCATCTACAGGGAGACCCTGGCTTGAACGTAACCACGGCTGAACGACCGCCCGCTACCTGGACCTGTTAATGGCTACCTTTGCTAGGCCCAGGAGCAGTCCTACAAGAGGCCCCTCAGACCTGCCCGCTCCCCTCCGCAAACCTGTGAGCATCCTCGCAGGTGCATACATTACAGTGTCCGTTTATTTTTTTATTGTGCCTTTGTGAAGCACCTTGGGATATTTTTCTATCTTAAATGCACTATATAAATGCAAGTTGTTGTCATCAAAACATAGAAACATAGAAAATAGGTGCAGGAGTAGGCCATTCGGCCCTTCGAGCCTGCATCGCCATTCAATGATTTCATGGCTGAACATGCAACTTCAGTACCCCATTCCTGCTTTCTCGCCATACCCCTTCATTCCCCTAGTAGTAAGAACTACATCTAACTCCTTTTTGAATATATTTAGTGAATTGGCCTCAACAACTTTCTGTGATAGAGAATTCCACAGGTTCACCACTCTCTGGGTGAAGAAGTTTCTCCTCATCTCGGTCCTAAATGGCTTACCCCTTATCATTAGACTGTGACCCCTGGTTCTGGACTTCCCCAACATTGGGAACATTCTTCCTACATCTAACCTGTCTAAACCCATCAGAATTTTAAATATTTCTATGAGATCCCCTCTCATTCTTCTGAACTCCAGTGAATACAAGCCCAGTTGATCCAGTCTTTCTGGATCAGTCCGGGAATCAGTCTGGTGAACCTTCGCTGCACTCCCTCAATGGCAAGAATGTCCTTCCTCAAGTTACGAGACCAAAATTGTACACAATACTCCAGGTGTGGCCTCATCAAGGCCCTGTACAACTGTAGTAACACCTCCCTGCCCCTGTACTCCAATCCCCTCGCTATGAAGGCCAACATGCCATTTGCTTTCTTAACCGCCTGCTGTACCTGCATGCCAACCTTCAATGACTGATGTACCATGACACCCAGGTCTCGTTGCACCTCCCCTTTTCCTAATCTGTCACCATTCAGATAATAGTCTGTCTCTCTGTTTTTACCACCAAAGTGGACAACCTCACATTTATTCACATTATACTTCATCTGCCATGTATTTGCCCACTCACCTAACCTATCCAAGTCACTCTGCAGCCTCATAGCATCCTCCTCGCAGCTCACACTGCCACCCAACTTAGTGTCATCCGCAAATTTGGAGATACTACATTTAATCCCCTCGTCTAAATCATTAATGTACAATGTAAACAGCTGGGGACCCAGCACAGAACCTTGCGGTACCCCACTAGTCACTGCCTGCCATTCTGAAAAGTACCCATTTACTCTTACTCTTTGCTTCCTGTCTGACAACCAGTTCTCAATCCACGTCAGCACACTACCCCCAATCCCGTGTGCTTTAACTTTGCACACTAAGCTCTTGTGTGGGACCTTGTCGAAAGCCTTCTGAAAGTCCAAGTACACCACATCAACTGGTTCTCCCTTGTCCACTCTACTGGAAACATCCTCAAAAAATTCCAGAAGATTTCCCTTTCACAAATCCATGCTGACTTGGACCTATCATGTCACCTCTTTCTAAATGCGCTGCTATGACATCCTTAATAATTGATTCCATCATTTTACCCACTACCGATGTCAGGTTGACCGGTCTATAATTCACTGTTTTCTCTCCCTCCTTTTTTAAAAAGTAGGGTTAAATTGGCTACCCTCCACTTCATAGGAACTGATCCAGAGTCTATGGAATGTTGAAAAATGACTGTCAATGCATCCGCTATTTCCAAGGCCACCTCCTTAAGTACTCTGGGATGCAGACCATCAGGCCCTGGGGATTTATTGGCCTTCAATCCCCCAACACAATTTCCCGACTAATAAGGATTTCCCTTAGTTCCTCCTTCTTACTAGATCCGCTGACCTCTTTTATATCCGGAAGGTTGTTTGTGTCCTCCTTCATGAATACCGAACCAAAGTACTTGTTCAATTGGTCTGCCATTTCTTTGTTCCCAGTTATGACTTCCCCTGATTCTGACTGCAGGGGACCTATGTTTGTCTTTACTAACCTTTTTCTCTTTACCTATCTATAGAAGCTTTTGCAGTCCATTTTAATGTTCTCTGCAAGCTTCCTCTCATACTCTATTTCCCCTGCCCTAATCAAACCCTTTGTCCTCCTTTGCTGAGTTCAACAATGATCCAGCACTCATCTGTTTTAGGCTCTCCAACTGCAGCACATTTCCATCCTTTGGATTGTTTGATGGCCTGAAGCATATTCCTGGCACTAACGTTTGCGCTCTTTCTGTTTTCGAAATCCAGCAAAATACTTTCTCTCATTGCCAAGACCCGTTTATAGATTACAGATCATTTCTCTCTGACCACCCTCTCTTTCCTTCTCTAAAGCACACATAACCTTGCAGGTTTGTTCCTCACTCATCTTCCTTGTTGAGCCAAGCATCAATTGCTCGCTGTGATTTTGGCAGCAACCTTGGAGAAACATTGTAGATGGCCATTTTTAGCTGTTTCTCTGGGCGTGTCGCCACTGGAGAAACCCGACAGAAAATCCATGCAATGATGTATTCATCATCACATCCAGATCATCCATTTTTGTTTCCTCCTTGTATTCATATAAACATAGTTTAAATCATCCTTCGTAATCCTTAGTTTACCTTTCTTAATTTTTGCTTAGCCAGTAGTCTGCTGCGCTGTTTCCCCTTCCCACAGCATTGCTAGTATAAAACCTTCCCCAATGTCCTGTTTATCCTACCCACTAGGGTATATGTGCCACTTGGCAGTAAGAAAGAAAGAAAGACTTGAATTTATACAGTGCCTTTTACAACCACCGGACGTCTCAAAGCGCTTTACAGCCAATGAAATACTTTTGAAGTGCAGTCACTGTTGTAATGTAGGAAACGCGACAGCCAATTTGCATGCAAGCAAACTCCCACAAACAGCAATGTGATAATGACCAGATAATCTATTTTTTTGTGATGTTGTTTGAGGGATAAATATTGGCTAGGACACCGGGGATAATTCCCCTGCTCTTCTTCGAAATAGTGCCATGGGATCTTTTACATCCGCCTGAGGGGGCAGCTCGGTTTAATGTCTCATCCGACAATTGTCCGGTGTCCCAGGAATACAAAACCCTTCTTCGTACAACAACAACAACTTGCATTTATATAGCACCTTTAATGAAGTAAAACATTCCAAGACACTTCACTGGAGCGTTAATGAAACAAAATTTGACACTGAGCCACATATGCAGATATTAGGATAGGTGACCCAAAGCTTGGGCAAGGAGGTAGGTTTTGAGGAGAGAGAGGTGGAGAGATTTTGGGAGGGAATCCAATGGTGGACCGAAGGAAATCGGAGATGCACAAGAATCCAGAATTGGAGGAACGCAGAGTTCCCGGCAGGTTGGAGGAGATTACAGAGTTAGGGAGGAGCGAGGTTATGGAGGGATTTGAACACGAGGATGAGAATTTTAAATTCGAGGCATTGCTGGACCCGGAGCCAATGCAGGCAAGCAAGCATAGGGGTATTAGGTAAACATCCAGGGTCCAGTGCTCCAAGCTAATCAAGGCGACAATGTCGTAAATCTGTCTGTGGCCCACGAATGGTTTGTTGTTTTTGTTTGGAGTGCCTTGTCCAAATTCTCCCAGACTCTAACCTCACTCTGCCAAGGTATTACTCCCACTGCTGCTTTGTTCTGCAGTGTTTCATAACAGCTTTCTGTTTTTGCTGAGTCTAAAGTTTTTCAGTTCATTATTGTGATTTGAATGATAGATTGAATTCTCTGTGTGTGTTGTACGGGTGTTGTTTCCTTCTGTTGAAGTGTATGTTGTGACAGAATCAATGAAGCTTTGGAGCTGAGCCAAGCCATAATCTCTGTGATGTCCCAGACTGAAACACAATCTCCTTTGGAATTGCTACTTTAAATAATTACAGCGCTAGTCTGTCACACAGTGCTAAGTTTTCAGGAGCTTCACCGTCAGATATAAAACTACGTTTTCCTTCCTCCGCCCCCCCGCCCCCGATTTTCTTCCCTGTAATCCTGAAGGTCCTGATTCAGAATACAATATCAAGAGCATCTGCAACTCTCCGGGACCATTCGCAAACAGATTTTCTTTACGTGTGAGCCTAGCCAGTGAGTATTGGCAGGATGTTAATTTTTTTATCTAAATATTTATTAGGAAGTGGACAAAACTTCCAGGTGTCTTGACCCAGTGATGGTGAAGGAACAGTGATGTATGTCCAAGTCAAGTGTGTGACTTGAAGGGGAACTTGGCGATATGGTGTTCCCATGAGCTTGCTGTTCTTGTCCATCTTGGAGGCAGAGGCCACGAAGACTGGGAGGTGCTGCTGAAGTAAGCTTGTTGAGTTGCTGAAGTGCATTCACCGGCCAAGGAGGCCCAGATGTGGAGGAGGTGGAGACCAGTGACAGGAATGCTGATCAAGCAAAGTGCTTCTGCCCTTGATAGTCTTGTATGTGATGGAGAGGCTTCTGCCCCGCCCTGCCCTTATAACCACAGTGTTGGTGTGACTGGTTCAGTTAAGCTTCAGCTCACTGCTTATTTACCCCTGAATGGTGAACAGGAATGAGAATTTGACATAATTGCAGAGTGCTCAGTGACTGGCTCAGCAGTTCAGGGATTGAAGCTGTGACCTTCCTAATCTGTAGCGTTCACTTAGTGCATTTACTATTTTGGGAAATAAAGTCTCTATTTTTAAACGTCAATCACTGCGCGTGGGAGAGGATGGAAGAGAGTTAGCATTGTGCTGTTACGATATGAAGTGGTATATTTACTAGTTCCACAATAGCAACAGAGATTGCTAGAGCTTATGAGTAAAGAGTCCCACACAGCTTTTGATTGCAGTAGGAGGAGAGTAAATCAAACCACATATCCCAACTCGTTTCCAAGTGTTTGTGGATTCATATATTTTCCTCACTAAATAGCTTTTCGTGCTGTAGGATGGGGAGCATAGAAACTGAAGCCAAAAGACTCCGTCGAAGGGCTGTATTCTAGCGAGACCAATCCCGCTCCTTCAGTGAGATTTCCTTTGACTAAGATGACCATCCTGTCTAGTTTTGAACCAGGCAGTATGGTTTCAGGAGTGGCGGCCCAGTAATTTGGAGCAATGCAAAACACACAAGAAACATCTTATGAAGAAAGGTTGGGCCTATACTCATTGGAGTTTAGAAGAATGAGAGGTGATCTTATTGAAACGTATAAGATTCTGAGGGGGTTTGACAAGGCAAATGCAGAGAGGATGTTTCCTCTCGTGGGGGAATTTATAACTAGGGGGCATAGTTTCAGAATAAGGAGTCGCCCATTTAAAACGGAAATGAGGAGGAATTTCTTCTCTGAGTGTCGTGAACCTTTGGAATTCTCTACCCTAGAGAGCTGTGGAGGCTAGCTCATCGAATATATTTAAGGTGGAGATAGACAGATTTTTGAATGATAATGGATTGAAGGGTTATGGGGAGCGGGCATTGAAGTGGAGTTGAGGCCAAGATCAGATTTGCCACGATCTTATTGAATGGCGGAGCAGGCTCGGGGAGCCAAATGGTCTACTCCTGCTCCTATTTCTTATGTTCTATGTTGTTAGGTAAAAGCTTTTGTAGGTTTTTGTGTAACTGGGCCTATCGGGATATCAAATAGAAGAAAATCGGGCAGGGAGAGACACACACCTGTTCGATTTTAGATCCATTCTAATGAAATTGGGCTCTGTCAGGGGAGCACACTTCTCCCTGTCCGATTTTCCTGTATTCGATGCTCCCAGGCGATCCATAATCCCCAAGCAAAGCAACAGGAAGATCTGCCCCATCCAGTTTTCCCACTGCTGGTAGTTTTTAAAAGGCTGGTGACCAATGTTCCCTGAAAGTAGTGCTTTGTTCTGCATGGCCTGTTTCTTTTAAATTTCTGTGCATGCGCGGTATTTGCAATGTGATAACCGGTGAGGGGCCTGCGCGTGATCACACAGATGACTGCGCGGCTCTGCGCACAGCCTAGCGGGAACATTGCTGGTGACATATGCGAAACGCGTTTGCTTCTGGATGTGTGAATGAAGAACAATAGCCCATGAATTAAACGGCCCACTCTTGCGTGCCCAAGAGAAATGAGTGTACAACTCCTATTGCATCGGATTGAACTAAAGATGGGCACCACATCTTTGATGGCAGGTTAGGTGGTAATGGTGGCAATTGGATTCAAAAATGTTTTGAAGAGCAAGCATCGCAAATAAATCGACTTCAATTTGTTTGATTTATAATGAGAAGCTAGATGAGAATAAGGAAAAAGAAAAGAAAGACTTGCATTTATATAGCGCCTTTCATGACCACCGGGTGTCTCAAAGCGCTTTACAGCCAATGAAGTACTTCTGAAGTGCAGTCACTGTTGTAATGTGGGAAATGCGGCAGCCAATTTGCGCACAGCAAGCTCCCACAAACAGCAATGTGATAATGATCCGATATTCTGTATTTGTTATGTTGATTGAGGGATTAATATTGGCCAGGACACCGGGGATAATTCCCCTGCTTTTGTTCAAAATAGTGCCATGGGATCTTTTACGTCTGCCTGAGAGGGCAGACGGGGCCTCGGTTTAACGTCTCATCCGAAAGACGGCACCTCTGTCAGTGCAGCGCTCCCTCAGTACTGCACTGGAGTGTCAGCCTAGATTTTTATGTGCTCAAGATCCTGGAGTGGGACTTGAACCCACAACCTTCTGTCTGAGGCGAGTGTGCCGTCCACTGATCTACAGCTGACGAGGAAGGCTTAATCCAGTCATTCATTCAGAAAGAACCTAATGTTCCCTCTCTCCCACACCCCTCACACTTTCCAGCTGTTCCTTTAATGATTTGGGGAATTCTCCTGGCTCGTTAATGTATAATGGCTTCTCTTAATCTCGGGGACAGTCGCGCAGGTTTTCTGAGCTCTCCTCGATTGACTTATGTTTTTTTCTTTCAGTGGGTGTACAACATTCTGGAAAAGAAGGCAGAAGTTGAGAGAATAATTTACGAAAATCCAGATCCACAAAACGGTTTCATCCTTATTCCAGATTTAAAGTGGAATCAGCAGCAGGTAGGATCATGGATAGGATGTCATTTTTATTTCCTTCTGGGATGTGGCTGATGCTGGCAAGGCCGCATTTAATGTCCATCCTTAGTTTCTTCGAGCAGGTGAGGATGGACCTGCTCCCTGATCCACTGCGGTCCTTGCGTTGATGCCTTCCCATTGTTACATGGGAAAATGCTGACCCAGCAACAACGTAGGATCGGCAGCAGAAGTCTTCATCACGATGATGTGTGAGGTGGAGGGGATCTCCAAGGTGATGGTATTCCCCTGACCTTGCTGCTCTTGTCCTTCTCGGTGGCAGGCTGGGAAGTGCTGTTGAAATAAGTTTGGTCAGTGCACAAGATGGTGACCGACGCCTTGGAGTTTAATTTTTAGCACTTCTGTTTTTCTTTTCTCACTAGTATATGATTTAAAAACAAAGAATATCACCGATTGCTTCTTAAACCACAAGTATAAATATTTTCGCAGTTGAGGCTTTCTCCTATTCTGGACCCAGTTATTACTAGTTCCCCATGCAGAAATCAAGCACAGGCAACGGAAAGAGCGTGCGACAAACCTGTCCCACCCACTCTTTCCCTCAACGACTATCTGTCCCATCTGTGACAGAGACTGTGGTTCGCGTATTGGACTGTACAGCCACCTGAGAACTCATGTTAAGAGTGGAAGCAAGTCTTCTTCGATTCCGAGGGACTTCCTATGATGATGATGATTCTAAAATACTATTAAAATGTGAAGTTAGTGTCTCCGTTGCTCATGTATTATAATCCCAACTATTTGCAGCCATCCCAACACCTCTGTCTCCCACGCCCTCCCTCCCCAGCGTCCTCCTTCATTCCCTCTCCCTGGTCTGTACAATATGTCTGGCTCCATATTGACAGCTTCAGTTAGAGCCATAAGTGCCAGGAGATGGCTGATCCCCACCAGAACAGCGCTTACTTTGACTCCTTTGGCTGTTAATAAAATTAAGCAGCTACTTCAGAAAAAGCCTCAATATATTGGATTGAAGATTCGTGTTCAAACCAGAGGGTGCAATGGTCTGTTGTATACTTTAGAATGCACAAGAGAGAAAAGAGAATCAGATGAAGAAGTACTCCAGGATGGTGTTCGAGTGTTCATTGAACAGAAGGCACAGTTGGTGCTAAAGCGATTTGCCCACGACACGGGTTGAGCAGTTTCAAGAGACAGCGCTATTACAGCACTCAACTATTGAACAGGAATAAACTAAACAAGACTGCATGCTGTGGAACTAGCTTTATTGAAACCAAAAAACCGAACACGTTAAAAAATTTTAAATGTTTTAAAAAGTTAGAAATGTAAAATGTATCCACATTAAAAATGATAAAATTGACAAAAATGAGTCCTTCATAAACTCTGGAATCTGAGGTAGTACTGTCTTTATCTGGCAATATGGTGTCGCACGATGTCCACCTTTCTGAGGGTTTCTCAATCTGGCTTTATATCGGGGATGCTGCTCCGTAACATGCCACAGTGGGAGAACCGCAGCCATAACATCGGGCGGTCGTTCGGCATCACCGTGATTTCTTCACTGTCCAGCTCCTGTTGCTGTTCCTGTCCCCCTCCCCCCACTCTCCTCTTAATTTTGGGCTCACGTTGCCCCCACCACCTCTCCTATGTGATCAGTGTCAGTTTCTGACCGAGCATAGAGGTCACCGAGGCGACACAGCTGAGAAATCTTCCTCTCTCAATTCCGCCTGGTGCTGTCACTGTCTCTGTTTTTGCCACACTTTCTTCAGCACTCATCTCGCCACCGTTCAGAAAACTTGCTTTCTTGAAGCAAAGCTGGATTGTTTATTGATTGACGGAGTCTCCGACACTTTCAACAGGAACTGCATCCAAGAGCGGGATTCTCATTTACACACTGTCAGAGATGCTGTCAGTTCATCGACTCCGAGGGACTGCCTATGATGATGATGACTGTCCATATCTTCAAGGTTTTTCTCTCTCATTGCCTTAACGTAATGCTGCTTCAGACAGTAGGTGATGCCCTGGTCTAAGAACTGGATCAGACAGGTGGTGTTGGCAGGGAGGAATATAAGTCGGAAGTTCCTCAGACCAGGGGGTGTCTCGAACAGATGCCTAGAATCAGGAAAACTCTGCAACCCATCCAACAGGCGTCCCATTCAGAAAAAAATGTCTGCAGTCATCCAGGCAATCTTACTCACAGGCAGGTGGTGTACTCCTCTAAAACAGCAGGGGCAGCAGGAGAAACCATTGCTACAGATTCTCTGTCTACAATGAGATAATCAGAGTGCTACCATGTGAGGGCATTCCTGCTGAGCTGGGCAATGGAGGAATGGCTTTGGAGAGGAATAGTTTGATTAACCGTGCCACAGGAGGTTGAGGAGGGATAACGGCTCACAGTCACAGTTACAGAGGATGTAATTTGTGACTTTGGTTAGAACCATTTCATTGGCAGGGGCTGAATCCTGATTGGAGAGATTCAAAGAGTTGCAGGGGAGACAGGTGCGGATTTGGAAGGAGACAATACAATCATGAAATTTGGGGAGGAAAGGGAGATTGGAGATGGGGGTTGGTTGCCTGCGAGGAGAGAGGGGGTCATCGGTTTTTTGAGTATGGGTGTGATGGTGGCTCTTTTGAAAGCGAGAGAAATCGTATCTGAGGAGAGGGAGCCATTTACAGTGTCAGTTAGCATTGGGTCAGGAAGGGAAATTTTGGTGGTCTGCAGTCCAGTGGGAATAGGGCCTAGGGAGCAGGAAGTGGGTCTCATGGACAAGGTAAGCTTGGAGAGATAGGAGTAATAGGAGAGATACTAGAGAAAGCGGGTTGAGGGCTAGGACAGGGGGGAACTTTGGGGGAAATTTATCATGGTGTGCCAGGAGAAGAGGAAGCATCAGAGACAGCTGAATGGATGGTCTCAGTCTTAGTGATGAAGAAGGGCATGAGTTCCTCTCACACACCTATTGTTGGATGCGAGGATGGAGACAATTAGCAGTGGAGGAAAGAAGCCAGGAGTTATCTAATTCTCCAGGCTGATCCTGGATTAGTGGACAGTTTTGGCAGAGGAGAGTACACCCAGATAGAAACATAGAAAATAGGTGCAGGAGTAGGCCATTCGGCCCTTCAAGCCTGCACCACCATTCAATATGATCATGGCTGATCATTCACCTCAGTACCCCTTTCCTGCTTTCTCTCCATACCCCTTGATCCCTTTAGCCGTAAGGGCCATATCTAACTCCCTCTTGAATATATCCAATGAACTGGCATCAACAACTCTGCGGAACGTAATTCCACAGGTTAACAACTTTGAGTGAAGAAGTTTCTGCTCATCTCAGTCCTAAATGGCTTATCCCTTAGCCTTAGACTATGTCCCCTGGCTCTGGACTTCCCCAACATCGGGAACATTCTTCCTACATCTAACCTGTCCAGTCCCGTCAGAATTTTAAATGTTTCTATGAGATCCCCTCTCATCCTTCTAAACTCCAGTGAATACAGGCCCAGTCGATCCAGTCTCTCCTCATATGTCAGTCTAGCCATCCCGGGAATCAGTCTGGTGAACCTTCGCTGCACTCTCAATAGCAAGAATGTCCTTCCTCAGTTTAGGAGACCAAAACTGAACACGATATTCCAGGTGAGGCCTCACCAAGGCCCTGTACAACTGCAGTAAGACCTCCCTGCTCCTATACTCAAAACCCCTATCTATGAAGGCAAACATACCATTTGCCTTCTTCACTGCCTGCTGTACCTGCATGCCAACTTTCAATGACTGATGTACCATGACACCCAGGTCTCGATGCACCTCCCCTTTTCCTAATCTGCCACCATTCAAATAATATTCTGCCTTCGTGTTTTTGCCCTCAAAGTGGATAACCTCACATTTATCCACATTATACTGCATCTGCCAAGCTTTTGCCCAATCACCTAACCTGTCTAAGTCACCCTGCAGCCTTTTAGCATCCTCCTCACAGCTTACACCGCCACCCAGTTTAGTGTCATCTGCAAACCTGGAAATATTACACTCAATTCCCTCATCCAAATCATTAATGTACCGTATATACTCGCGTATCATGCGACTTTTGAAGACCAAAATTGTAACCTAAATTTGGGGGGTAGCATGATACGCGAGATACAAAATTTGCGGGTGTGAAGTGCTGGCCAAGATTAGGCTGTTAGCCAGTAAACACACGAATGCCCATTTTTCTTGCTTCTCGTAAAGCATAAAGTCTTATTTTAGATCGTGTTATAATATAACCATTTTCTCGATTTACGGACACCCACTTCGATACTTTATCTTCTAAATGCGGCCAATGACATTTCGACCCGCGATTTGCGCATTTATAGGAAGGAGTTTCCTTCAATTTTTCTTTTTGTTTTCTCCAGTTTCGGACACAGCTTTCTCCGACACCAAACAGCTTTGCAGCTTTAACGTTGTTGCTTTGTTCCGCTTCGGCAACAACTTGCAGCTTAAATTTGGCAGTATATTTCTTCGCAGATCTTTTCTCCAGAGTGGCTAAGGGTAGAATGTAAAAATATATTTGTCATAGTTTACTACCTTAGATGAGATTTGGAACGAAATACGGTAACTGTTTATTATCGTAATGAGAAACAGCACTTGTTAAACTTGTTTGAAAGCCTAGCCTAGTGTCATCTGGTATCTCAAAAAAGTGACTCGCATGATACATAAGATATATGATAAAATCATGTTTTGGGGACGAAAATTTAGGGGTCGCATGATACGCGAGATCGTAGGATACGCGAGTATATACGGTATATTGTAAATAGCTGGGGTCCCAGCACTGAGCCCTGTGGCACCCCACTCGTCACTGCCTGCCATTCTGAAAAGGACCCGTTTATCTCGACTCTCTACTTCCTGTCTGCCAACCAATTCTCTATCCTCGTCAGTACATTACCCCCAATACCATGTGCTTTAATTTTGCACACCAATTTCTTGTGTGAGACCTTGTCAAAAGCCTTTTGAAAGTCCAAATACACCACATCCACTGGTTCTCCCTTGTCCACTCTACTAGTTACATCCTCAAAAAATTCTAGAAGATTTGTCAAGCAGGATTTCCCTTTCATAAATCCATGTTGACTTGGATCCCATCACTGCTTTCCAAATGTGCTGCTATTTCATCTTTAATAATTGATTCCAACATTTTCCCCACTACTGATGTCAGGCTAACCGGTCTATAATTACCCGTTTTCTCTCTTCCCTCCTTTCTTAAAAAGTGGTGTTACATTAGCTACCCTCCAGTCCATAGGAACCGATCCAGAGTCGATAGACTGTTGGAAAATGATCACCAATGCATCCACTATTTCTAGGGCTACTTCCTTATGCAGAATATCAGGCCCTGGGAATTTATCAGCCTTCAATCCCATCAATTTCCCGAACAGAATTTCCCGCCTAGTAAGGATTTCCTTCAGTTCCTTCTTCTCACTAGACTCTCTGTCCCCTAGTATTTCTGGAAGGTTATTTGTATCTTCCTTCGTGAAGACAGAACCAAAGTATTTGTTTAACTGGTCCACCATTTCTTTGTTCCCATTATAAATTCACCTGAATCTGACTGCAAGGGACCTACGTTTGTTTTCACTAATCTTTTTCTCTTCACATCTCTAGAAGCTTTTGCAGTCAGTTTTTATGTTCCCTGCAAGCTTCCTCTCATACTCTATTTCCCCCCTCCTAATTAAACCCTTTGTCCTCCTCTGCTGTATTACAAAATTCTCCCAGTCCTCAGATTTGCTGCTTTTTCTGGCCAATTTATATGCCTCTTCCTTGGATTTAACACTATCCTTAATTTCCCTTGTTAGCCATGGTTGAGCCACCTTCCCCGTTTTATTTTTATTCCAGACAGGGATGTACAATTGTTGAAGTTCATCCATGTGATCTTTAAATGTTTGCCATCCACCGTCAACCCTTTAAGTATCACTCGCCAGTTTATTCTAGCCAAGTCACGTCTCATACATCGAAGTTATCTTTCCTTAAGTTCAGGAAACTAGTCTCTGAATTAACTGCGTCACTCTCTATCTTAATAAAGAATTCTACCATATTATGGTCACTCTTCCCCAAGGGGCCTCACATAACAAGATTGTTAATTAGTCCTTTCTCATTACACATCACCCAGTCTAGGCTGGCCAGACCTCTAGTTGGTTCCTCGACATATTGGTCTAGAAAACCAGGAGATCTTCCTCCACCGCATTGCTACCAGTTTGGTTAGCCCAATCAATATGTAGATTAAAGTCGCCCATGATAACTGCTGTACCTTTATTGCACGCATCCCTAATTTCTTGTTTGATGCTGTCCCCAACCTCACTACTACTATTTGGTGGTCTGGACACAACTCCCACTAGCGTTTTATGCCCTTTGGTATTCCGTAGCTCCACCCATACAGAATTCACATCATCCAAGCTAATGTCCTTCCTTACTATTGCATTAATTTCCTCCTTTTCCTTTCTGTCTATCCTTCCTAAATGTTGAATACACCTGGATGTTGAGCTTCCAGCCTTGGTCACCCTAGAGCCATGTCTTCGTGATGTCAATTACATTATATCCGTTAACTGCTTTCTGCGCTGTTAATTCGTCCACCTTATTCCGAATACTCCTCGCATTGAGGCACAGAGCCTTCAGGCTTGTCTTTTTAACACCCTTTGCCCCTTTAGAATTTTGCTGTAATGTGGCCCTTTTTGCTTTTTGCCTTGGGTTTCTCTGCCCTCCACGTTTACTTTTCTTCTTTATATCTTTTGCTTCTGCCCCCATTCTACTTCCCTCTGTCTCCCTACATAGGTTCCTATCCCCCTGCCATATTAGTTTAACCCCTCCCCAACAGCACTAGCAAACATTCCCTCTAGGACATTGGTTCCGGTCCTGCCCAGGTACAGACCGTCCGGTTTGTACGGGTCCTACCTCCCCCAGAACCGTTTCCAATGTCCCAGGAATTTGAATCCCTCCCTTCTGCACCACTCCTCAAGCCACGTATTCATCTGAGCTATCCTGCAATTCCTACTCTGACTAGCATATGGCATTAGTAGCAATTCTGAGATTACTACTTTTGGGATCCTATTTTTTAATTTAGCTCCTAGCTCCCTAAATTCGTCTTGTTCCATTTTTTACCTATATCGTTGGTACCTATACGCACCACGACAACAGGTTGTCCACCCTCCCCCTTCAAAATGTCCTGCACCCGCTCCAAGACATCCTTGACCCTTGCACCAGGGAGGCAACATACCATCCTGGAGTCTCGGTTGTGGCTGCAGAAACATCTGTCTATTCCCCTTACAATAGAATCCCCTACCACTATAGCTCTCCCACTCTTTTTCCTGCCCTCCTGTGCAGCAGAGCCAGCCACGGTGCCATGAACTTGGCTGCTGCTTGCTCTCCTCTGATGAGTCATTCCCCTCAACAGTACCCAAAGCGATGTATCTGTTTTTCAGGGGGATGGCCGCAGGGGACCCCTACACTACCTTCCTTCCACTGCTCTTCCTGTTGGTCACCCATCCCCTATCTGGCTGTGTACCCTTTACCTGTGGTGTGACCAACTCACTAAACGTGCTATTCACGACATCCTCAGCATCGCGGATGCTCCAGAGTAAATCCACCCACAGCTCCAGTGCCGCAATGCGGTCTGTCAGGTGCTGCAGGCGGATGCACTTCCCGCAAATGTAGTCGTCGGGGACACTAGAAGCGTCCCTGACTTCCCACATAGTTCCTACATTGTCCGAGCTCTCCTGTCATGACTTAATCCTTAAATTAACTTAATTTGGCAACAACAATGCTCGAAGGTTACCTACTGATAGGGAAACGAAAAAGAAAAACTATTCACCAATCACTTACCCCCTTGGCTGTGACATCATCTTTTGATTTCTTTCTTCCTTCTTGCCTTTTCTCCCTGCTGCAGCTGCACCGGCTGGCCTTTTGTAGGCCTCACGAACTGCCGCTCCACCTCCCGACTCTCCACTGGTCGCTCCGACGCTCCTGTTGGGCCTTTTGTAGGCCTCACGAACTGCCGCTCCTACTCCCCGCTGGTCACTCCGATAGTATTTGATATGGTCCAATGCAATCTGGCTAATTAAGTTTGTGCCCCTTTGACCAGAAGATCAACCAGGATTGGATAGAGTAAAGGTTTTGCTGGGAGTAAAAGCTTCAAAGTTGGACTTGTGGAAAGTGGATAAGCAGGATGATGGCTGCAGAAGTAACGTGGTGAATGGAGGGCCAAAGGCAAGGCAGTTGTGATTTAGAAAGTGCAGTTGTCAATAATTTGTGGGTGGGATACTATGTGTGGAGGAAGGGTGATATGGTGGGACACTGTGTGTGAGGGAGGGGTGATGCATTGTGTGGGGAGGTTGTGATACGGTAAGATATTATATGGATACAATGGTATACTGTGCCACATGGGGAGAATACAATGAGATACTGTGTGAAAGGGTATGAAATAGCCATCATTGCAGAGGAGTGTGAATAGGGATTCAGTGGTTTAGTGTGCTGGATGGGTGTAGGGGTAAGGATTATCTTGCTGGAGTACTCTGATATCCCAATTCCAAGTGCAGCATTATGTAGAGCCTGCCCTGTGCAATGTCTGACTGTACTGCTGGGGCACGATTACTCTCTTCTCCCCCAGGACACAGGGCAGTCCCATCTCGGCATGTTGGAGAACAAAAAATATATTAATTTTATTTTTACTGTGATTTAATAATGTTTTGCTGCCACCACAGAAATGTAACTGGTCATATTATTTAGTAATTAAATATCTCTGGAGTCAATATTTATCCCTCAACCAACACCACTAAAACAGATTACTTATTGTTCGTGTCAGCCGTGGTTTAGTGGGTAGCACTCTCGCCTCTGAGTCAGAAGTTTGTGGGTTCAAGTCTCACTCCAGAGACTTGAGCACATAAATCTAAGCTGACACTCCAGTGCAGTGCTGAAGGAGTGCTGCACTGTTGGAGGTGCCATCTTTCGGATGAGACGTTAAACCAAGGCCCCGTCTTCCCTCAGGTGGATGTAAAAGATCACTTGGCGCAATTTCTAAGAAGAGCAGGGGAGTTATCTCTGGTGCCCGGCCAATATTTATCCCTCAGTCAACATAACAAACAGATTATCTGGTCATTATCACATTGCTGTTTGTGGGAACTTGCTGTGCGCAAATTGGCTGCCGCGTTTCCCACATTATAACAGTGACTACATTCATCGGTTGTAAAGTGTTTTGAGACGTCTGGTGGTCGTGAAAGGCGCTATATAAATCCAAGTCTTTCTTGCTTATATAGTGCTGTTTGTGGGAACTTGCTGTGCGCAAATTGGCTGCCGTGTTTCCCACATTACAACAGTGACTACATTTTAAAAGTACTTCATTGGCTGTAAAACACTTTGAGACGTGCTGAGGTAGTGAAAGGTGCCGTTTAAATGCAGTTTTTATTTATCTCAAAAATACTCTGCTCTAGGGGAGCTGTAGACATTATGTTATTGCTACTGTTCCTAAATGTGCGGTAGTGTAGCACTGTGGGGAAAGCCCGGGATTTGGGAGAATGTATTGGACGATTATGCTGTCACATCTGATTGCGCTCAGCTGCTTTTCATCAGTGAGGAATGCCCTGGCTTCGGATTCCAGGTGCCGTGAGTGTAGAAGGGTCTACTCCAGGATTGACAGATGTGTGAGACACTGTCTGCTGCGCCCACCATGGCTTACTGGAACAGTGCTGGAAAATGCTGTTCAGCCGACTATCGGGCTGCGCTGATTGAGCCTTACCCAGTCACTCACTCATTGGTATTCCTCTCTGTGCTGCCAACTTTCTTGGGCCTGGAATTGGTGCAACATTCTATATAGATGATATCATAGAAACATAGAAATTAGGTGCAGGAGCAGGCCATTCGACCCTTCTAGCCTGCACCGCCATTCCATAAGATCATGGCTGATCATTCAACCTCAGTACCCCTTTCCTGCTTTCTCTCCATACCCCTTGATCCCTTTGGCCTCCCTTTTGAATATATTCTATGTATCTAACAAACTGGCCTCAACACTTTCTGCGGTAGAGCATTCCATAGGTTAACCACAACGGTGTCAAACATGATCGGAAATAGGAAATTGGCAAATCTACGTGGAGAGATTAGAGAAGCTGGGGTTGTTTTCATTAGAGCAGAGATGGAAAGTTAATACTTACATACCTGAAGGGGAAAAATGTGCAGGGCTATGGGGAAATATCTCCTCATCCCAGGAATCAATCTAGTAAGAGTGTTTCAGAGAGTCACTGATGGCCTGCTGTGATACAGACCAGAAGATCCCAGGAATCGATTCCCAATGTGCACTAAGTTAGTTGATATCAGCCAAGTTGAGGATAAGGATTCAGTGTTTAGTGGGTGGAGGAGGGAGAATTTGCCAGGGTTAGCACTCCTTGCTCGCTATCCATAACCCCCTATTGTCAAGGCCTCCCCATAAAAATTGACTGCATGAAGGACCAGAGGACAGCACCTTCAGTGCTGGAAGGACAAAAAAGGGGAGAAAGTTCAAGGGTGGAAGGGTGAATGTGATGGTGTGTTTGAGCAAGAATACGCAGTTCCAGGAAGCTCAGGGAGTGGGTCCCTACTCGCCCTGATAGTCTGAGAAGTGTGGTTCCTCCTCACAGGGGAAGACATCCTGAGAGATTATTCTAGCGGACTCTTTCAGGGTGGCACATGCCAGGGAGCAGCATGCCCAACTCCACTCACTGCGGGTCCTGTGTGGTATAGGGAAACTTAGAATGGAATAAGAACATAAGAAATAGGAGCAGGAGTAGGCCATTTGGCCCCTTGAGCCTGCTCCGCCATTTAATAAGATCATGGCTGATCTGATCTTGGGCTCAGCCCCACTTCCCTGCCCGCTCCCCATAACACTTGACTCCCTTATCGTTCAAAAATCTGTCTATCTCCACCTTAAATATATTCAATGACCCAACCTCCACAGCTCTCTGGGGCAGCGAAATCCACAGATTTACGACCCTCTTGAGAGAAGAAATTTCTCCTCATCTCAGTTCTAAATAGGCGATCCCTTATTCTTGAACTATGCCCCCTAGTTCTAGATTCCCCTCCGAGGGGAAACGTCCTCTCTGTATCAACCTTGCTGAGCCCCCTCAGTGTCTTATATGTTTCAATAAGATCACCTCTCATTCTTCTAAACTCCAATGCGTATAGGCCCAACCTACTCAACTTTTCTTCACAAGTCAATCCTTTCATCTCAGGAATCGACCTAGTGAATCTTCTCTGAACTGCCTCCAATGCAAGTATATCCCTCCTTGTGAATGTAAAGGGGTGAAGTACCTCAAAAAGAGTAAGTTACTAAACCAGAATCCGCACGCTCCCTCCCTCAACCGTACTACCAACCTTAAGCAGTCCCTGAATGGGGAATTACAAGGGTAAATCTGTGCCAGGCCATTTAATGACCGACCTTTGCAGTGTGCCACCAACCCACCTGTGACTAGGGTCCCAGTTCTTTGGAAGCCAGTTTTGTTTCACTGCTAGACGCTAGAAACCGCTGGATGCTGCTCACTTGCCATTTTATTTCCTATGTTCATCCCTCTGAGTTTCTCTCTGCACTGTTCGCCAGTCAGGCTTCTGATAATCTTGGACTACAGGCAGCTGCTGCTAGGTGTGTAATGGCAGCCCGAGGTGAGTTACCTGAAGTGCCTAACCACAGATTGATGCCTCATCTAAGTAGCATGATTGAACTTGAGAACTCACTGTGAACAGATACTTCCACCGCGTTGCGCAACCGTGCGGCTAAACTGTGCAGCTTATCATCATCAGAGGCAGTCCCTCGGAATCGAGGAAGACTTGCTTTCACTCTTAAAATGAGTCCTTAGGTGGCTAAACAGTCCAATACGAGAACCACAGTCTCTGTCACAGGTGGGACAGATAGTCGTTGAGGGAAAGGGTGGGTGGGACAGGTTTGCCGCATGCTCTTTCCGCAGCCTGCGCTTGATTTCTGCATGCTCTCAGCGACAAGCCTCGAGGAGTTCAGCGCCCTCCCAGATGCACTTCCTCCACTTAGGGCGGTCTTTGGCCAGGGACTCCCAGGTGTCACTGGGGTTGTTGCACTTTATCAGGGAGGCTTTGAGGGTGTCCTTGTAACGTTTCCGCTGCCCACCTTTGGCTTGTTTGCTGTGAAGGAGTTCTGAGTAGAGCGCTTGCTTTGGGAGTATCGTGTCTGGCATGCGAACTATGTGGCTTGCCCAGCGGAGCTGATCAAGTGCGGTCAGTGCTTCGATGCTGTGGATGTTGGCCTGGCCGAGGACGCTAACATTGGTGCGTCTGTCCTCCTGGGGATTTGTAGGATCTTGCAGAGACATCGTTGGTGGTATTTCTCCAGCGACTTGAGTGCAGCTTAACTGCTCCTGGCAACAGTCATGACTCTTTCATGAGTAACAAAAAAAAGGAGTTACATTGTATACAATGCCTTAGCACATTTCTCAGGAATATCCCAAAGCATTTCATATGCAATGAGCAGAATTGTGTGAGCGCTGTTTTTACATGGGCAAACGGGTTGGCCATTTTCTGCACATTAAGCTCCCACAAATGGCAATGAGGTGAATGACCAGTTTATTGGTAGCATTTGTTGTGGGAGGAAGGTTAGCCAGAAAGTCAGGAGAGCTCCCTGCTCATCTCTGAACAATGCCTTGAAATCTTTAATGTTCAGTTGAAATACCAAAACCAGCAAAGAGGGGATGCTAATTTAGCAGCTCATCCAAAGGGCTGCACCTCCGACAATGCAACACTCCCTCAGTATTGCAGTCGTGTCGGCCTATGCTCAAGTCCTGAGTGGAGCCTGAGCCACAATTTTCTAACTTGGGGGCAAGAATGCTTCCCACTGAGCCAACCCTCATCGATAAGGTGAGCTTGGATAGGGCATATGATGACATTGTTACAGTGAAACATTTGCTTGCAAAGAGCCGGCTCCTGGTTTGAATGCTGAAACCGCAAAATCCATCACTGGTTTTAAATCGGATTCCTGTACAAATTCTGACAGGGAGAGCTGCTTCAACAGATAGAAAAACGTCACTTCACAGGGGCATTGCCAAACAAAAATTGACACCGAGCCACATTAGGTTATGAAATGTTTTGGCAAAGAGGTAGGTTTTAAGGAGTGTCTTAAAGGAGGAGAGGTGGAAATCTGGAGAGGTTTATTGAGGGAATTCCAGAGCTTAGGGTCTAGGCAGCTGAAGGCACGGCCGCAAATGGTAGAGTGATTAAAATGGGGATGCGCAAGAGGCCAGAATTGGAGGAGCACAGAGATATCAGAGGGTTGTAGGCCTGGAGGAAGCTACAGAGATAATTGTGTTTACGGATGGTATCGCTGAAGATGTGAAAAAGGATAGATCCTTGGGGGACTCCAGAGGTAACAGTGCGGGAGCAGGAAGAAAAGCCTCGGCAGGTGATTCTCTGGCTATAACTGGACAGATAGGAATGGAACCAGGCGAGGTCAGTTTTTGAGGAGAGGGGTGATAATGGCAGTTTTGAAGGAGAGGGAGACAGTACCTGTGGAAAGAGAACCATTAACAATATCAGCTAACATGGGGCCAGAAAGGGAAGTTGGATGGTCAGCAGTTTGGTGGAAATAGGGTCGAAGGAGCAGGAGGTGGACCTCAACGACAAGGTGAGCTTGGATAGGGCATGAGGGGAGATACAAGAGAAAGATGCGAGTTCAGGGATAGGGCAGAGGGGAACCTTAGAGGAAGTTTGGCCCGGTGGGTTAGGGGAAAGGAGGTAATAAGCAGAGGGAGCCAAACGAATGGTTTCAATCTTAGTGGCAATGTATGCACCTGTGCGCATGCTCACAGGCCTGTGGAGCTGTTGCACTGTGAGTGGCTTAGCCAGTCATGTGATGTTCACAAGACTCAATAAAACCCCAGTTAATAGAGTTCAGGTTCTCCACGATGAGGCGTGCAGTTGTGAGCCTGGTGGACGAACTGGTAGTGTTGAGTTTGATAAAGCGTTGACAATAAACCCGCTAGTTCTCTACAGGAAATGTGTAGCTGTGAATTCTTAAGCAAAGAACCCATGAAGCAAATACACTACATCCATGAGTTCCTCACACTTATTGCAGGTTAGAGTGGAAGAGCAGGGCAGAGGGGTTTAAGAAGACGGATTGTAGTGGGGTTATCTTTGTATTCCAGGATGGCCCTGCAATTGTGAGCAGTTTAGGCAGAAGAGAGAGAGTAGGACCCGATAGTGCTTCATGTGGTCCAGACAGATCTGGTGACGAATGGCTAAACTAGTTGTCCAGCAAAAAAATGTTATGAGAAGTAAGTTATTCTGCGTTTCCCTCGTGTGCTGTAGGTAGATGACTTGTACCTGATCGCTATTTCCCACCGGCGCGACGTGAAGTCACTGCGAGACCTCACAGCAGAACACCTGCCGATGTTACAGAATATACTGCAGGAGGGACAGGTGAGTGCCTGTTGCATCAATCTACAGTTGCTTTTGTAATGCACTAAGACTAGTCACGTTGACTCGCAGATCATTGCAGCTGCTGCACGTATCGGCCGACTTACTTTCAACTTGCAGCTGGCTACATAAGATCTACATGGAGAATTAAACCATCGAGATTTACAGCACAGAGGAAGTCATTGGCACGGTGTCCATGCCAGCTCTTGGCTACAGTAATTAGAATGAATTACACTGCCCCGCTCTCTCTCAATAGCCCTCTTATCTTATCCAGCTTCCGAACATTGATCCAATTTTTCCTTTGACTGGAGTGCAGCCCGGGTCTTGGGAGAGTGGCCAAAGTCTGCCATTCACTTCTGGTCACTGCCGCCAAATCTTGTAAATCGACTGAACCTCGTGAGCCTGGCAGTGCCCTGCCCACAGAGGTTTGACCGTGACAAGTCGATCAGTGCACACAATGCAGAGCGCTCGCGTGGCAGCATGAGCAGGAAGTGTTGCCCATGGCAGCCCCACCGGCAATCACCGCATGGCCATGTCATTACACCGGCACCGGTAAACATGTCGATAGAAGGAAGAGCCCGTTTACCGGCCCCGGGAAGACCAGTGGCAGTCAGTCATGTTGCAGCTAAAATCAACTTTTCCGATTTGAGAAAAAAACACCTCTTGGTGGCTTGGCTTGCAGTGTTGCCAGTTGAGCTTAAAGTGCTTGTCAGTACCAGATCGACTTATGAGCAGGTTTAAACATACACGCACTTCCTTAAAAATCGGACCTCTAATTACAACATTGATTCTCCCAGCAGTTGCACAATTTCCAGGGACTGATTTGTTTTTTAAAAAATGTACGATTCGAAGCGAGAATTAAGAACGTTTCGATATTTTTTCCTACCCCGCGAAACGTGGGCACGGAAGAAATCGTGTGTAATAGTCGGGGGACGGGCGAGCGAAATGTGAATGTTTGCACCACTGGGTAGCTAGGATGGCTTCATGCCCATGGTTTGCCAGTTCTAGAGTTTCCAACTTTTGCTTGGCAAGGGAGTGGAGGCGAAGCATCTTCTTGTTGACTAGAAAAGGGGCAGCTCTGGAAATCGGAGTTTGTCACATCAGTTAAATACCATAGGGCATCGTCAAAGTAAGCTGCCAGTGCACCGGCCCAGGCATGATGGGCCGAGTGGTCTCCTGTGCTGTAAGATTCTATGATATAGTCTTGCTTACAAGGATATATTGTAAGATCGTTGTTCGATAGCTCTTGTTAATTGTATTCAGGGGGTGGGAATTAATTGGGGACTCTCTTGTGTTCATATGTGTGGGAGCAGGCCCAAGAAGGGGAGGAGCTTATCTGGGGGATGCACGGTATGTAATGTGTGTCTCTGTAAATAACTGAAGACTAAGCTCTTGTGTTCTATCCTTCACCACCTGGCTATCCGACTTTTACATCCGCGATGATCTCATTCGATGCGAAGCAGGCTCGAGGGGCCAAATGGCTTACTCCTGCTCCTATTTCTTATGTTCTTGATGTTCTCTCCTGCAGGTGGCTATCTCCAAGCGTTACGATATTGCAGGGAGCCAGCTGAGGATTTACCTCCATTATCAGCCCTCCTACTACCACCTTCACGTTCACTTCACTGCCCTTAGCTACGACGCTCCGGGGTCCATGGTGGAGCACGCGCATCTACTCTCCAGCGTCATCGAGAACCTGCAGACCGACCCGGAGTACTACCAGCAACGAACTCTGACCTTTGCCCTAAAGGCAGACGACCACCTCCTGCAGCGGTTCAAAGAGGCAGGAAGGGTGTAGAAGAACGAGAGAATTTTGTTCACATGCGTTCGGCCTTTGCGGTCGGTGTTCTTTGAGCTGAGCTGACCCGGCGCCACATGCCTGTTGAGTTGGGTTACACTGCTTTAGAAACGTCAACAGTGCAGACAGATGCCCTTTGAGCAAGCAGGCCCTCAGCCTGACCTCCGCTTTCTCAGAACACAGACCGTCAAGAGACCCTGCTCGAACAGACCAAAATAAATGTTTTTGCTAAGGTGTTCAAATGATACTTGCCAGAAATTGGAAATAGCAAAGAGTCAAATCCCCAAATATAGCTTTAAAGAACAACAACATCTTGTTCTGTCAGCGCAGTCAGGCGTGACTTTGTGCTCACCATCCTGGCTTTTCACACACAGAAGTTGGCGGGGGTGGGGCGGGGTGTGAGAGAGGAGAGAGAAATGTGTGCATTTCTAAGCTGACACAAAACCCAGCCAAGATTGCTGAATAGTGTTTGTATTCTGGTCTGATCATGCAGAAACGCTTGGAAATCTTTGTTCTGAGCATGCAGGGGTCAGGCTGGGTGACGGCTTGCTCAATGGAACATCTGTCTCCAGTATTCATACTTCTAAACCAGTGTAACCCAACTCGGCGTGTGTATACGTTTCTGGTTCTTGATTCTGCTACTTTCCTGTTACAGAGGATGTGCTATTTGTAGCAAAATCATGAGCTTGTTTATAAAGAACTCACTAAATTATTTGCTGCAAATACAGCAATGCCTGCTCTGTTTATGTTTCTCTCTCCTCCTTCCTTCTGGAAGTCCTGACTCTTGCTGGGGTCCAGTTCCACAGGTGCGAAAGACAATGTTCAGCACCTTGGCCGTTCTTCATGTGCAAGCCTAGTTACTGAGTGACGGCAAAGCTAGTCAATCAAAGGGGATGCCGCAGCGCTTATTGTGTCTTCACGCAAAGTGCGGACTTGCACTTCCAGCTGAAGTCACTGGACGATAATCGGAAGTGGGAGCCTGGTCTGTTTTTTTCTGACTGACTAACTTAACACAAAACAGAGATTACATACGAAAATAACGGGCAGAAAAGCACCAACTGATCCATCAAGCCTACCCCACACCCATGATGGCCAAAGCATCGTGACTGGACTGTTCCCACCCACCCCCCCCGCAGCCAAGTGATCACCTGATGCGTGTGGCTCAGGAACATACTAGTTGAGCCACCAAACCATTGCAGGAGCCAATAGCTCCATTTATAAGGTATTTTATAGTCTCTTCATCTTTTGATGTTCCAGCAGCTCGCTTGGGTGACCTGCTCCGGCACTACTGCCTGGAGTTTATCACTAGGACTTGTGCCAGAGTGCCCAGGGCACTTTTTTTTTTTACCAGAGGAGATCCTCTTTCCAGTGGAGAAACATTCCTCTACCCAGCCGTTGCCTTGATGGTGGGTTAATTACCCTTCCACCTGGGCCATGGGTTTTTAATTTTCAGAACAGCTGAGAACCGCTTTTTGCAGAGAAATTGAACAATCCCAGCTGAGGCTCTGTGACTCTTATGGGCAGTTTTCTTCCCCTCTCTTTGCCCATCCCTGGAAGACACTGACTTTTACTTGGGGCACAGTACAACAATTGCCAATAGCTCTCCAGTAGTACCTTAATTGTATGTAACCTTAGACAGTGAGTGTTGGCAAGTGATTCAGTTATAGAGGGAACAACAAGCCCCATCCTCACATGATCCACAGATGTGTACCAGTACCAGGAACCCTGATGAGGTTTTGTCCCTCCTAAGGTCAGTTGTAGCTTCCCAATGTCTTCTCTGCCTGAGATTGGCCAACTGCAGATACCAGGAATGCAACCCTAATCCTTCTGTTCTGTAACGCTCAGTAATGCATTTACCCAGCAGAGTACTGGGCGAGGATTTGCTTTTTCCCGACCAATACCCAAAACGAGATACTTAGCCAACTTTCAGGCGGTATGCACAGCGATATGATTTAGAATCAGAACATTTGATACCATGACGATTATAATTTTTTAAAAGCAGCTTTGTAATAGTGTTTAAAGGTTAATAAATGTTTTTGAGAAATAAACCACAGTGAGAGCAATTCCTTCATAACCACTATTTTGCAGAGCTCCAACATGCCCGATGTCTATAATTACCTGCATTGCTAAGAGGTGACACAGTTGAATAATTCAGGCATCCTCATAAACTGAAAGAGTAATGTTTTGAACTTGTATAGAGGATAGTATGTCCCATTTCACGATTTACAAGACATTAATCTAATCCTGGGCCTTGATGATAGCGTTTAGCCACAAGAACATAAGGGAAGTCAAGGACGAGAAGAGGTCATGCGACCCATCAAAGTTTGTCCCTGAAGTGTCCAAACAACAGCCCATGGGCCATATGGAGCTCATGGAGGACACATTCGTTCTCGCCCGGAGAGCAGTCGGTGTCCTCGCCAACTGCCGTTGATATCCGCCCGAAATGGCTGCTGCGCTAAACAAGGTGAATTGGTGTGAGGGGCATGGTGATCATCATCATTATCATAGGCGGTCCCTCGAACGAGGATAACTTGCTTCCACAAGAGTTCACAGATGTTTCAATGAAGGACCTGATGTTCCAGTCCTGAATTCCAAT
Source organism: Pristiophorus japonicus (assembly GCF_044704955.1). Classification (NCBI taxonomy): domain Eukaryota; kingdom Metazoa; phylum Chordata; class Chondrichthyes; family Pristiophoridae; genus Pristiophorus; species Pristiophorus japonicus. The sequence goes on along the minus strand of NC_091987.1, from coordinate 176,721,737 downwards.
TGAGGGGGTGGAAGATACCTGTGCATGGATTTTTTTTAACATGTGGTGACCGTTGCACACCAGCCACCACACGGGCTTGACAGACCTAGGTCTTTATCCAGTGCCAAAGATTGAACCAGGACGACTGGAGACCTGCTCTGCTGCACGGACCTAGTGCGCGCACATATCGCAGTGTGGGCTGGCCCGTGCTGCCCCTGGGCCCTCGGCTCTTCTGGGCCCCGTACCTTCATTCGCTGCACCTTCGCCCACGATGTTCCAGGGCCCGGTGCTCCAGCTCTATTTATAGCCCCGACCTGCGGTGGTGTTCTCGCACAAGTCGGGGTGGCCCACTATGTTCCAGGGCCCGGCGCTCCGGTGGTAGATGGTGCAGCGCTAGCCATAGGTGCAACGCCGTTCTGCTGACATTGCACGAGGGATCCGGGACCAATTAGCAGTCCTGGTGCAGCGTTGCTGCTTCCCCGAGCGTCTGTGTGCGAGGCTGTGAAGTGCACAATGCGTTGTGGGCCGTGAGGAGCTCTGAAATTTAAAGGGCCATGTACATTATTGAAGCAAGGGAAAATAAAATGCACTGATTCAATATGTTTTTCAGCCCTTTCTGTCTTTTAACTATTATTCAATATTTAAAAGAAGTTCCAAATGTCAATATTCAGCACTTAAAGCTAAATTACCTTCCTAACCTTAACAAATGGGAAAATTGCCTCAGAACTACCGCAAATGGCTCAGCAAGCCAGGGAATGGGGCACCCAGAGTCTCGCACACAGCACTCCAGCTTTGTGCAGAGGGTCAACACTGCAAGACTGGCCCTCTACCCACAAGGGTCAGGAGGCCCTCCAGAAAGAACAATGTGAGAGTGCATTATCAAGCCATCACTGCCAGCAGTGTCGCCCCCAGCACCTGGCTCCAGTGCCTAAAGAAGCTTCATGACCTCAGACCACTGGTCAAGGTCAGTGAATGCATCTTCAAAAGATGTTACCTACCAACTGAACCACTAGCCTCACACACTGCTCAATGCAGGATCCCCAATCATTCACCTACCAACAATCTGCACCAATGATGAGGCACATCCCCCATTCCTAGCACAGCCCATTGTGTCTGTGGTGGCCCTTTCAAAGAGTTAACCAATTAGTCCCATTCCCCTTGCTTTTTCCCCATAGCCCTGTAAATGTTTCCTTTTTAAGTCGAGATCCAATTCCCTTCTGAAAGTTACTATTGAATCTGCTTCCACCACCCTTTTCAATTCAGTTTTTAAAATAAAATGTTTGCTATCAGTAATCGTGACCATGAAGCTGTCGGATTGTCATGAAAACCCAACTGGGTTTTAGGGAAACATAGAAAATAGGTGCAGGAGTAGGCCATTCAGCCCTTCGAGCCTGCACCGCCATTCACCAAGATCATGGCTGATCATTCCCTCAGCACCCACCTCCTGCTTTCTCTCCATAACCCTTGATCCCCCCAAACCGTAAGTGCCATATCTAACCCCCTCTTGAATATATCCAATGAACTGGCATCAACAACGCTCTGCAGCAGGGAATTCCACAAGTTAACAACTCTCTGAGTGAATAAGTTTCTCCTCATCTCAGTCCTAAATGGCCTACCCCTTATCCTAAGATTGTGTCCCCTGGTGAATCTTGATGTAATGTGGCCATTTTTGCTTTTTGCCTTGGGTTTCTCTGCCCTCCACTTTTACTATTCTCCTTTCTATCTTTTGCTTCTGCCCACCTTCTATTTCCCGCTGTCTCCCTGCATAGGTTCCCATCTGCCTGCCACATTAGTTTAACTCCTCCCCAACAGCACAAGCAAAAACACTCCCCCTAGGACATTGGTTCCAGTCCTGCCCAGGTGCAGACCGTCTGGTTTGTACTGGTCCCACCTCCCCCAGAACCGGTTCCAATGTCCAAGGAATTTGAATCCCTCCCTTCTGCACCACTCCTCAAGCCACGTCTTCATCTGAGCTATCCTGCGATTCCTACTCTGACTAGCACGTGGCACTGGTAGCAATCCTGAGATTACTACTTTTGAGGTCCTACTTTTTAATTTAACTCTTAGCTCCCTAAATTCGTCTTGTAGGACCTCATGCCGTTTTCTACCTATGTCGTTGGTACCTATATGCATCACGACAACTGGCTGTTCACCCTCCCTTTTCAGAATGTCCTGCACCCGCTCCGAGACATCCTTGACCTTCGCACCAGGGAAGCAACATACCATCCTGGAGTCTCGGTTGCGGCCGCAGAAATGCCTATCTATTCCCCTTACAATTGAATCCCCTATCACTATCGCTCTCACACTCTTTTTCCTGCCCTCTTGTGCAGCAGAGCCAGCCACGGTGCCATGAACTTGGCTGCTGCCGCTCTCCCTGATGAGTCATCTCCCTCAACAGTACCCAAAGCGGTGTATCTGTTTTGCAGGGGGATGACCGCAGGGGACCCCTGCACTACCTTCCTTGCACTGCTCTTCCTGTTGGTCTTCCATTCCCTAGCTGGCTGTGGACCCTTTACCTGCAGTAAGACCAACTCGCTAAACGTGCTGTTCACGTCATTCTCAGCATTGTGCATGCTCCAGAGTGACTCCACCCGCAGCTCCAGTCCGCAACGCAGTCCGTCAGGGAAGGAAATCTGTCGTCTTTGCCCAGTCTGCTGTCTATGTGACTTCAGCCCCACACCGGTGTGGATGACTCTTGATTTCCCACTGACGTGGCGTAACAAGCCAAACATTTGCCTGGGCAACTGTGGCTGGGCAATAAATGCCGGCCTTGCCAGTGACGCCCACATCTTGAGAATGAGAAGAGCAGACCGTTCCACACTGTGACCAGTGCAACAAGAACAGAGGCTCCATCAGTCACCAGAGAACCCAAGCAACTTCTGATGATCCACCCACCCTTGATACGAAGATCAGCACTGCATATGTGGAGTAATAGATCTTAGTTTGTTAGAAAACGGTGTAAGAATCCAAATGATTGTAGGCAGTCGAGGTGTCCGATTCTTGTTTCACAAGGTACTGCACGAGAAGGATTTCATTCTTCACTGCCTAGAAATAAATGTACATTACGTGCCGATGAAAGGACCTGCAAATGCCAGAAATCAGATATAAACACAGCATCTAAAGGCTGTAAATGAGCAACAGGTTTGTCCTGCTTTCACCAGATATGAACCATGTTTATGCAACTTTCTGCCTGATTTGAGGAAGTAAAATGGAAGATAATTCCAGGCCACAGTACCTGAACAAACCGAGCTAGATACACTTAACATGTCCATCCATTTGTTGTGTTCTGCCCTAGGGGCAGGTCCTAACTCAAGTTTCACATGGACGATTCTTGAGCCAACTACTAGGATAGAGTTGCTGAGGTGTTCTCGGGTTTACCGTTCATTCCCCATGGTTTTTTTTATCTGTGGAGTTCCTTCTCCTAGATGGGCTGCAACCAAGGTAAAAGAGCTCCACTTACCCTTTACAATGGGGGGGGGTGGGGGGTGGGCACCATCACCCGTCGGACACAAGTACCCCCACTGGATGCCAACCGAGTGCTCATAGTGGGTGCTCCAGTCTTCCCTCGCTGGGGCTATCTGGAGTGGAGCTCGAACCCACTCCTCTGGCTCAGAGGTGGAATCACTGCCCCTGAGCCAGTGGTCACTCCATCCGGACGCGAGTAACCCGCTGGATGTCAGCCCAGTATTAGAGTCCACTCGCCTGGGCCCATCTGGAGCGGGACTCAAACCCTTCACCCGCTGACCCAGCATGCCACCGTTGAGCCAAAGCCTCACTTCACTTAGCATGTATCACTTGGTAATTACCAACAACAACTTGTATTTATATGGTGCCTTTAACGTAGTGCATCGTCCCAAGGCGCTTCACAGGAGTATTATGAGATAAAACAATTTGACACCGAGCCACATAAGTATAAATTAGTGTAGGTGACCAAAACCTTGGTCAAAGAGGTAGGTTTTAAGAAACATTTTAAAGGAGGAAAGAGAGGCGGAGAGGTTTAGGGAGGGAGTTCCAGAGCTTGGGGCCTTGGCAACAGAAGGCATAGCCACCAATGGTTGAGCGTTTATAATCAGGGATGCTCAAGAGGGCAGAATTAGAGGAGCGCAGACATCTTGGGTGGGTTGTGGGGCTGGAAGAGATTACAGAGATAGGGAGGGGCAAGGCCATGGAGGGATTTGAAAAGGATGAGAATTTTGAAATCGAGGTGTTGCTTAACTGGAAGCACTGGGGTGATGATGAACGGGACTTGGTACGAGTTAGGACATGGGCTGCCGAGTTTTGGATCAACTCTAGTTTACGTAGGGTAGAATGTGGGAGTCCAGCATGGAGTGCGTTGGAATAGTCAAGTCGAGAGGTAACAAAGGCATGGATGAAGGTTTCAGCAGTGGATGAGCTGAGGCAAGAGCAGAGACGGACGATGTTACGGAGGTGGAAATAGGCGCTCTTAGTTACGCAGTGGATATGTGATCGAAAGCTCATTTCAGGGTCAAATGTGACACCAATGTTGCGAACAGCCTAGTTCAGCTTCAGACAGGAGTTGGGCTGAGGAATGGAGTCAGTGGCTAGGAAACGGAGTTTGTGGCGGGGATCGAAAACAATGGCTTCGGTCTTCCTAATATTCAATTGGAGAACATTTCCGCTCATCCACAACTGGATCTCGGACAAGCAGTCTGACAATTTAGAAACAGTGGAGGGGTATTTTCAGATGATGTCGCCAAGTGACAACATGGCAACATCATAAGAAATAGGAAGTGGGTCATTTGGCCCCTCGAGCCTCCTTCGCCATTCAATAAGATCATGGCTGATCTGATCTTGGCCTCAACGCCACTTCTCTGCCCACTCCCCATAACCCTTGACTCTCTTGACATTCAAAAATCTGTCTTATCTCCTTAAATATATTCAATGACCCAGCCTCCACAGCTCTCTGGGGTAGAGAATTCCAAAGATTCACGACTCTCTGAGAGAAGAAATTCCTCCTCATTTCCATTTTAAATGGGTGACCCCTTATTCTGAAACTATGCCCCCAATTCTAGGTTCCCCCATGAGGGGAAACATCCTCTCTGCATCTACCCCGTCAAGCCCCCTCAGAATTTTACACGTTTCAATAAGATCAACTCTCATTCTTCTAAGCTCCAATGAGTATAGGCCCAACCTGTTCAACCTTTCTTCATAAGACAACCCCTTCATCTCAGGAATCAACCTCGTAAACCTTCTCTGAACTGTCTCCAATGCAAATATATCCTTCCTTAAATAAGAAGACCAAAACTACGCAGTACTCCAGGTGTGGTCTCACCAATAGTTGTAGCAGGACTTCCCTACTTTTATACTCCAACCCCTTGCAATAAAGACCAACATTCCATTTGCCTTCCTAATTACTTGCTGTAACTGCATGCTAACTTTTTGTGTTTCATGTACAAGGACCCCCAGATCCCTCTGTACCGCAGCATTTTGTAATCTCTTCCCATTTAAATAATAATTTGCTTTTTTATTTTTCCTACCAAAGTGGATAACCTCACATTTTCCCACGTTATGCTCCATCTGCCAAATTTTTGCTCACTCACTTAGCCTATCTATATCCCTTTGCAGATTCTTTGCGTCCTCCTCACAACTTGCTTTCCCACCTATCTTTGTATCATCAGCAAATATGCCTACGTTACACTCGGTCCCTTCATCCAAGTCATTAATATAGATTGTAAATAGTTGAGGCCCCAGCACTGATCCCCATGGTATCCCACTAGTTACAGTTTGCCAACCTGAAAATGACCTATTTATCTCGAGTCTCTATTTTCTGTTAGTTAGCCAATCCTCTATCTATGCTAATATATTACCCCCAACCCCATGAGCTGTTATCTTGGGCAGTAACCTTTTATGTGGCACCTTCTGGAAATCTAAATACACGACATCTACTGGTTCCCTTTTATCCACCCTGCTCGTTACATCCTCAAAGAACTCCAGCAAATTTGTCAAGCATGATTTCACTTTCATAAAACCATGCTGACTCTGCTTGACTGCATTATGATTTTCTAATTGTCCTGCTACTACTTCCTTAATAATGGACTCAAGCATTTTCCCAATAACCGATGTTAGGCTAACTGGTCTATAGTTTCCTGCATTCTGTCTCCCTCCTTTCTTAACATGATGAGAAATAGGAGGGGACCCAGGATAGATCTTTGGGGGACACCAGAGGTAACGATGCAGGGGTGGGAAGAGAAGCCGTTGCAGGTAATTTTCTGACTACGGTTAGGTAGGTAAGAATGGAACCAGGCAAGTGCAATCCCACCGAGCTGAACGATGGTAGAGAGGCATTGGAGAAGGATGGAGTGGTCAACAAAGAAATTTACAGCGCAGAAGGAGGCCATTTCGGCCCATTGTGTCTGCGCTGGCTGACAAAGAGCCACACGGCCCTCGGTCAGCAGCCACAAAAAGAAAGGGACCCAGTACTGAGCCCTGTGGAACCCCACTGGAAACATCCTTCCAGTCACAAAAACATCCATCAACCATTACTCTTTGCTTCCTACCTCTAAGCCAATTTTGGATCCAACTAGCCACTTTGCCCTGGATCCCATGGGCTTTAACCTTCGTGGCCAGCCTACCATGTGGGACCTTATAAAAAGCTTTGCTAAAGTCCATATATACTACATCGTTTGCACTACCCTCATCAATCCTCTTGGTTACCTCCTCAAAAAATTAAATCAGGTTAGTCAAACACGATCTTCCCTTAACCATTCTGTGCTGACTGTCCCTAATTAATCCTTGCCTTTCCAAATGTAGATTTATGCTGCCTTTCAGGATTTTTTCCAATAATTTTCCCACCACTGAGGTCAGGCTGACAGGCCTGTAATTACTCGGCCTATCCTTTTCTCGCTTCGTAAACAAGGGTACCACATTAGCAATCCTCCGGCACTATGCCCAAATCCAAAGAGGACTAGAAAATGATGGTCAAGACCTCTGCTATTTCCTCTTTTACTTCGCTCAACAGCCTGGGATGCATTTCATTCGGACCTGGGGACTTATCTACTTTCAAAGCTGCTAAACCCCTTAATACCTCCTCTCTCAGATGTATATTTCATCCAGAATTTCACACACCTTCTTGATAGCAGTATCTGCATCGCCCCTTTCCTTTTGAAAACAGACACAAAGTATTCATTAAGAACCATACCAACATCTTCCGCCTCCACACAAAAGTCTCTAATAGGCCCTACCCGTGTCAAAAGCTGCAGACAAGTCAAGAAGGACGAGGAGGGATAGTTTGCCTTTGTCACAGTCACAAAGGATGTCATTTGTGACTTTAATGAAAGCTGTTTCAGTACTGTGGCAGGCTCGGAAACCGGATTGGAGGAATTAAAACATGGAATTGCAGGAAAGATGGGCATAGATTTGGGAGATGACAACACATTCAAGGCCTTTAGAGAGGAAAGGGAGGTTGGAGAGGGGCAGTAGTTTGCAAGGACGGAGGGATCAAGGGTTGGTTTTTTGAGGAGATGTGTGATGACGGCAGATTTGAGGGAGAGGGGGACAGTCCCTGAGGAGAGAGAACCGTTAACAATGTCAGCTAACATGGGAGCCAGAAAAGGAAGTTAGGTGGTCAGCAGTTTGGTGGGAATAGGGTCAAGGGAGCAGGTAGTGGGTCTCATGGACAGGATGAGCGTGGAGAGGTCATGAGAGGAGATGAGAAAGAGAAACTGGAGAAAGATGTGAGGTCAGGGCTAGGGCAAGAGGATCCTTAGAGGAAGTTTGACCCGGTGGGCTAGTGGAAGCGAAAAGACAGGCAGCTGAATGGATAGTCTCAATCTTGGAGACAAAGAAGTCCATGAGCTTTGCACACTTATTGTCAGAGGTGAGGGTGGAGACTAGGGTGAGAGGTTTAAAAAGGCGGTTTGCAGTGGAGAATAGAAGCTGGGTTTTATCTTTACATTCCAGAATGATTCTGGAATAGTGAGAAATTTTGGCAGATGAGAGCAGGAGCCGATTATGTGGTCCAGCCATATCTGGTGGTGAATGGCTAAACCAGTTGTCCGCCATATCGGTTCATAGAAACATAGAAAATAGGTGCAGGAGTAGGCCATTCGGCCCTTCTAGCCTGCACCGCCATTCAATGAGTTCATGGCTGAACATGCAACTTCAGTACCCCATTCCTGCTTTCTTGCCATACCCCTTGATCCCCCTAGTAGTAAGGACTACATCTAACTCCTTTTTGAATATATTTAGTGAATTGGCCTCAACAACTTTCTGTGGTAGAGAATTCCACAGGTTCACCACTCTCTGGGTGAAGAAGTTTCTCCTCATCTCGGTCCTAAATGGCTTACCCCTTATCCTTAGACGCTGACCCCTGGTTCTGGACTTCCCCAACATTGTGAACATTCTTCCTGCATCTAACCTGTTTAAACCCATCAGAATTTTAAATGTTTCTATAAGGTCCCCTCTCATTCTTCTGAACTCCAGTGAATACAAGCCCAGCTGATTTAGTCTTTCTGGATAGGTCAGTCCCGCCATCCCGGGAATCAGTCTGGTGAACCTTCGCTGCACTCCCTCAATAACAAGAATGTCCTTCCACAGGTTAGGAGACCAAAACTGTACACAATACTCCAGGTGTGGCCTCACCAAGGCCCTGTACAACTGTAGCAACACCTCCCTGCCCCTGTACTCAAATCCCCTCGCTATGAAGGCCAACATGCCATTTGCTTTCTTAACCGCCTGCTGTACCTGCATGCCAACCTTCAATGACTGATGTACCATGACACCCAGGTCTCGTTGCACCTCCCCTTTTCCTAATCTGTCACCATTCAGATAATAGTCTGTCTCTCTGTTTTTACCACCAAAGTGGACAACCTCACATTTATCCACATTATACTTCATCTGCCATGCATTTGCCCACTTACCTAACCTATCCAAGTCGCTCTGCAGCCTCATAGCATCCTCCTCGCAGCTCACACTGCCACCTAACTTAGTGTCATCCGCAAATTTGGAGATACTACATTTAATCCCCTCTTCTAAATAATTAATGTACAGTGTAAACAGCTGGGGCCCCAGCACAGAACCTTGCGGTACCCCACTAGTCACTGCCTGCCATTCTGAAAAGTCCCCATTTACTCCTACTCTTTGCTTCCTGTCTGACAACCATTTCTCAATCCATGTCAGCACACTACCCCCAATCCCATGTGCTTTAACTTTGCACATTAATCTCTTGTGTGGAACCTTGTCGAAATCCTTCTGAAAGTCCAAATATACCACATCAACTGGTTCTCCCTTGTCCACTCTACTGGAAACATCCTCAAAAAATTCTAGAAGATTTGTCAAGCATGATTTCCCTTTCACAAATTCATGCTGACTTGGACCTATCATGTCACCTCTTTCCAAATGCACTGCTATGACATACTTAATAATTGATTCCATCATCTTACCCACTACCAACGTCAGGCTGACCGGTCTATAATTCCCTGTTTTCTCTCTCCCTCCTTTTTTAAAAAGTGGGGTTACATTGGCTACCCTCCACTCCATAGGAACTGATCCAGAGTCAATGGAATGTTGGAAAATGACTGTCAATGCATCCGCTATTTCCAAGGCCACCTCCTTAAGTACTCTGGGATGCAGTCCATCAGGCCCTGGGGATTTATCGGCCTTCAATCCCATCAATTTCCTCAACACAATTTCCCGACTAATAAGGATTTCCCTCAGTTCCTCCTCCTTACTAGACCTTCTGACCTTTCTTATATCCGGAATGTTGTTTGTGTCCTCCTTAGTGAATACCGAACCAAAGTACTTGTTCAATTGGTCCGCCATTTCTTTGTTCCCCGTTATGACTTCCCCTGATTCTGACTGCAGGGGACCGACATTTGTCTTTACTAACCTTTTTCTCTTTACATATCTATAGAAACTTTTGCAATCCGTCTTAATGTTCCCTGTAAGCTTCTTCTCGTACTCCATTTTCCCTGCCCTAATCAAACCCTTTGTCCTCCTCTGCTGAGTTCTAAATTTCTCCCAGTCTCCAGGTTCGCTGCTATTTCTGGCCAATTTGTATGCCACTTCCTTGGCTTTAATACTATCCCTGATTTCCCTTGATAGCCACGGTTGAGCCACCTTCCCTTTTTTATTTTTACACCAGACAGGAATGTACAATTGTTGTAGTTCATCCATGCGGTCTCTAAATGTCTGCCATTGCCCATCCACAGTTAACCCCTTAAGTATCATTCGCCAGTCTATCCTAGCCAATTCACGCCTCATACCTTCAAAGTTACCCTTCTTTAAGTTCTGGACCATGGTCTCTGAATTAACTGTTTCATTCTCCATCCTAATGCAGAATTCCACCATATTATGGTCACTCTTCCCCAAGAAGCCTCGCACAACGAGATTGCTAATTAATCCTCTCTCATTACACAACACCCAGTCTAAGATGGCCTCTCCCCTAGTTGGTTCCTCGACATATTGGTCTAGAAAACCATCCCTTATGCACTCTAGGAAATCCTCCTCCACTGTATTGCTTCCAGTTTGGTTAGCCCAATCTATGTGCATATTAAAGTCACCCATTATAACTGCTGCACCCTTATTGCATGCACCCATAATTTCTTGTTTGATGCCCTCCCCAACATCACTACTACTGTTTGGAGGTCTGTACACAACTCCCACTAACGTTTTTTGCGCTTTAGTGTTCTGCAGCTCTACCCATATAGATTCCACATCATTCAAGCTAATGTCATTCCTAACTATTGTATTAATGTCCTCTTTAACCAGCAATGCTACCCCACCTCCTTTTCCTTTTATTCTATCCTTTCTGAATGTTGAATACCCCTGGATGTTGAGTTTCCAGCCCTGACCATCCTGGAGCCACGTCTCCGTAATCCCAATCACATCATATTTGTTAACATCTATTTGCACAGTTAATTCATCCACCTTATTACGGATACTCCTTGCATTAAGACACAAAGCCTTCAGGCTTGTTTTTTTAACACCCTTTGTCCTTTTAGAATTTTGTTGTACAGTGGCCCTTTTTGTTCTTTGTCTTGCGTTTCTCTGCCCTCCACTTTTTCTCATCTCCTTTCTGTTTTTTGCTTTTGTCTCCTTTTTGTTTCCCTCTGTCTCCCTGCATAGGTTCCCATCCCCCTGCCATATTAGTTTAACTGCTCCCCAACAGCACTAGTAAACACTCCCCCTGGGACATTGGTTCCGGTCCTGCCCAGGTGCAGACCGTCCGGTTTGTACTGGTCCCACCTCCCCCAGAACCGGTTCCAATGCCCCAAGAATTTGAATCCCTCCCTGCTGCACCACTGCTCAAGTCACATATTCATCTGCGCTATCCTGCAATTCCTACTCTGACTAGCACGTGGCACTGCTAGCAATCCCGAGATTACTACTTTTGAGGTCCTACTTTTTAATTTAGCTCCTCGCTCCTTAAATTCGTTTCGTAGGACCTCATTCCTTTTTTTACCTATGTTCAAGTCTGTGTCCCTTGGACTTGAGGGATTGAAGATCAGAGCTGTACCAGCAGGAATGGCCAGGGTGAGAGAGAGTAATTGTTTTAACAGGGACTAGGGCATCAAAGATGGTGGTGAGGGTGTGATTGAGCTGATCGGTAGCTGGAGAAATGTCATGAATGGAGGGCCAACGGCTGGACAGTTTTTAAGTGCAGTTGTGAGAGAGTCGGATACAGAAGGAAGTCATGTTTGGGGTGGAAAGCGATACAAGGAAGTGGTTAGAGTTGGTCTTATCTGTGGTTGACACGATGGGAGTAGCGAGGCCACGAGAGATGGCAAGGTCAAGGGGTGGCTGTGAATATGGGTTGGTGAGTTTACATGGAGGGAGAGATTAAAGGAGGATAGCAGGCTAGTGAACACCAAGGAAAGAGAGCATGATGAATTGAGATGGAGGTTGAAATCACCGAGGTTGAGAAGTCGTTCATTGCAGAGACAGAGGAAGGAACGTAGTGAAGATATATCGGTAATAACATTGTTATGGTACTTGGGTGGGCGATAGAGAGCGAGAATTTTAAATGTGAGGTGAGAGGGGTGGAATGGGATGAGATGCTCAAAGGAGAAGAAAGTGGCGAAGGAGTAGGGGGACAGACCAAGATATGATTTTGTGATGACTGCCACATCCCCACCACGGTGGTCTGCATGGTGGAAGGTATAGCCAGGTGGGGAGGCTTCATTTAAGGGTAAGGTGTCATCGCCCCTCAACCAGGATTCCGTCAGGGCCATGATGTCGATGCCATCATCCACGATAAGCTCATGAATGGGAAGGGCCTTGTTCGTAAGTGAACGGAAGTTCTGGAGGGAGATGCGGAGAGGGTGGTTGATGGCTGCCCCACTGCCGGCGTCCACAGGGTCAGCACTGGGGGGGGGGTGGGGGCAGAGGGTGAGTTAGACGGGGAGGAGATTGGCAAGATTAGCCCCCAGTGAGCACACTGGGCGGGAAAGTCGGCGCGAGAGTAGGATGGGGCAGTTGGGGTTGCTGCTCGTAAGGAAGCAGCGATGAGTGCCTCGATGGGCCCTTCGTAGGATGCCAAGAGAGGCACAGAGGGAAGCTGTAGGCTTGTCTCGGAGGGAGTTGAGCCTGGGACGGCGGCAAGAGAGTAGGAAGGTTGAAGAGTAATGAAGGATTGGGGTAAGGATTTGGGAGGTCAGAGTATCCGAGAGAGGAGAGATGAAAGGAGACATGCCGACAGGAGAGAGCGGTCAGGGGGTGAAATGGAAAGAGGGGGAAAGAGGAAAAGTATTGAATGGCTCGGGTCTGGAGCGGTGGCCAAAGTGCGTGCGCGAATGGACAGGGGAAAAGCTCAGGTTACACAGGCCTGGTTACACTTCCTACATAATCCCTGCCCCGCTCACAGCCGTGTCATCACCTGGGAAAGGCACACAAGGTTCGAATGGATCAGACAATTGCTACACTCAGTACATTCGGTACCTGAATGTTACAGTAACATCTGACACTTTATATAATTAGCCAACTGTCAGCTGGCATGTGCAAACTTAAATGGAAGAAGCTGACCGCCTCAAAACAAAGATCATAAATCCAAGAAAAACTTTTCTTTTGTTCAAGTGATTGACACCGAACTCTGGTCTGCTGATTCCCAGAAGGCTTACAGGATCAGGGAACCTCAGTGTGTAATTCCCACTCGAGATGGAAGTTCTCTTCAAATCTTCAACTCTCCCCTCTCCAAAGCTTTCTATTGTTATTTTTAAAGAGTCAAAAACAAAGGGTATAAGGGACTGAAATGGCACTTAAAAGGCGGCTGGCCAGGCCCGGGAGGTGGGCTACGTGCAGGCAAGCTTACATACCCTTCTTCCACCAATGTACGCAATGTTTTAGCACCTATACTATGCCTTTTACTACAACAGGAATTGATTGTGGATTGCTGTTTACGTCCAATTCAGCTTGTCGCACTGATCTAATCGTTCCCAGGGCTCTTCAGGAGCTGACACTCTGTAGAAAGAAATCGAATGGTGACGTCACAGCCAAGGGAGTAAGTGATTGGCCGGTGATTGGTAAGTAGCTTTTCTTTTTCTTTTCTTTACCAGTAAGTAACATTTAGCATTGTTGTTGCCCAATTAGGTTAATCTAAAGGTTAAGACATGGCAGGAGAGCTCGGACACGTGTTATGCTCCTCCTGTACTATGTTGGAAGTTAGGGACGGACCGCTTTGCGGAACTGGAGCTGCGGGTGGATTCATTCTGGAGCATGCACAATGCTGAGAATGATGTGAATAGCACATTTAGTGAGTTGGTCTTAACGCAGGTAAAGGGTCCACAGCCAGATAGGGAATGGAAGATCAACAGGAAGAGTAGTGCAAGGAAGGTCATCCCCCTGCAAAACAGATACACCGCTTTGAGTACTGTTGAGGGGGATGACTCATCAGGGGGGAGCAGCAGCAGCTAAGTTCATGGCACCGTGGCTGGCTCTGCTGCACAGGAGGGCAGGAAAAAGTAGGAGAGCGATAGTGATAGGGGATTCAATTGTAAGAGGAATAGATAGGTGTTTCTGTGGCCGCAACCGAGGCTCCAGGATGGTATGTTGCCTCCCTAGTGCAAGGGTCGAGGATGTCTCGGAGCGGGTGCAGGGCATTCTGAAAAGGGAGGGTGAACAGCCAGTTGTCGTGGTGCATATAGGTACCAACGATATAGGTAAAAAAACGGATGAGGTCCTATGAGACGAATTTAGAGAGCTAGGAGTTAAATTAAAAAGTAGGACCCCAAAAGTAGTAATCTCAGGATTGCTACCAGTCGTGCTAGTCAGGGTAGGAATCGCAGGATAGCTCAGATGAATACGTGGCTTGAGCAGTGGTGCAGAAGGGAGGGATTTAAATTCCTGGGGCATTGGAACCGGTTCTGAGGAAGGTGGGACCAGTACAAACCGGGCGGTCTGCACCTGGGCAGAACCAGAAACAATGTCCTAGGGGGAGTGTTTGCTAGTGCTGTTGGGGAGGATTTAAACTAATGTGGCAGGGGGATGGGAACCTATGCAGGGAGACAGAGGGAAATAAAATGGAGTCAGAAGCAAAAGATAGAAAGGAGAATAGTAAAAATGGGGGCAGAGAAACCCAAAGCAAAAAACAAAAAGGACCACATTACAGCAAAATTTTAAAGGGACAAAGTGTGTTAAAAAGACAAGCCTGAAGGCTCTGTGCCTCAATGCGAGGAGTATTCGTAATAAGGTGGACGTATTAACTGCGCAGATAGCAGTTAACGGGAATGATGTAATTGGCATCACGGAGACATGGCTCCAGGGTGACCAAGGCTGGGAACTCAACATCCAAGGGTATTCAGCATTTAGGAAGGATAGACAGAAAGGAAGAGGAGGCGGGGTGGCGTTGCTGGTTAAAGAGGAAATTAATGCAATAGTAAAAAAGGACATTAGCTTGGATGATGTGGAATCGATATGGGTGGAGCTGCGGAATTCCAAAGGGCAGAAAACGCTAGTGGGAGTTGTGTACAGACCATCAAACAGTAGCAGTGAGGTTGGGGAGAGCATCAAACAAGAAATAAAGGATGTGTACAATAAAGGTACAGCAGTTATCATGGGCGACTTTAATTTACATATTGACTGGGCTAACCAAACTGGTAGCAATGCGGTGGAAGAGGATTTCCTGAAGTGTATTAGGGATGGTTTTCTAGACCAATATGTTGAGGAACCAACTAGAGGGCTGGCCATCCTAGACTAGGTTATGTGTAATGAGAATGGACTAATTAGCAATCTTGTTGTGCGAGGCTCCTTGGGGAAGAGTGACCATAATATGGTAGAATTATTTATTAAGATGGAGAGTGACACAGTTAATTCGTAAACTAGGGTCCTGAACTTAAGGAAAGGTAACTTCAACATTATGAGGCGTGAATTGGCTAGAATAGACTGGCAAAGGATAATTAAAGGGTTGACGGTGGATAAGCAATGGCAAACATTTTAAGGTTCACATGGACTTCACCAATTGTACATCACTGTCTGGAGTAAAAATAAAACGGGTAAAGTGGCTCAACCAAGGCTAACAAGGGAAATTAAGGATCGTGTTAAAGCCAAGGCAGAGGCATATAATTTGGCTAGAAAAAGCAACAAACCTGAGGACTGGGAGAAATTTAGAATTCAACAGAGGAAGACTAAGGGTTTAATTAAGAGGGGGAAAATAGAGTACGAGAGGAAGCTTGCAGGGAACATAAAAACTAACTGCAAAAGCTTCTATAAATATGTGAAGAGAAAAAGATTAGTGAAGACAAACATAGGTCCCTTGCAGTCGGATTCAGGTGAATTTATAATGGGGAGCAAAGAAATGGCAGACAAATTGAACAACTAGTTCGGTTCTGTCTTCACGAAGAAAGACACAAATAACCTTCCAATTTTACTAGTGGACAGTAGGTCTAGTGAGAAGGAGGAACTGAAGGATATCCTTATTAGGCAGGAAATTGTGTTAGGGAAATTGATGGGATTGAAGGCCGATAAATCCCTGGGACCTGATAGTCTGCATCCCAGAGTACTTAAGGAAGTGGCCCTATAAATAGTGGATGCATTGGTGATCATTTTCCAACAGTCTATCGACTCTGGATCAGTTCCTATGGACTGGAGGGTAGCTAATGTAACACCACTTTTTAAAAAAGGAGGGAGAGATAAAACGGGTATTATAGACCAGTTAGAGTGACATCAGCTGTGCGGAAAATGTTGGAATCAATCATTAGGATGAAATAGCAGCGCATTTGGAAAGCAGTGACAGGATTGGACCAAGTCAGCATGGATTTATGAAAGGGAAATCATGCTTGACGAATCTTCTGGAATTTTTTGAGGATGTGACTAGCAGAGTGGACAAGGGAGAACCAGTGGATGTGGTGTATTTGGACTTTCAAAAGGCTTTTGACAAGGTCCCGCACAAGAGATTGGTGTGCAAAATCAAAGCGCATGGTATTGGGGGTAATGTACTTACGTGGAAAGAGAACTGGTTGGCAGACAGGAAGCAGAGAGTCGGGATAAATGGGTCCTTTTCAGAATGGCAGGCAGTGACTAGTGGAGTGCAGCAGGGCTCAGTGCTGGGACCTCAGCTCTTTACAATATACATTAACGATTTAGATGAAGGAATTGAGTGTAATATCTCCAAGTTTGCGGATAACACTAAACTGGGTGGCGGTGTGAGCTGTGAAGAAGACGCCAAGAGGCTGCAGGGTGGGCAAATGCATGGCAGATGCAGTATAATGTGGATAAATGTGAGGTTATCCATTTTGGAGGCAAAAACACGAAGACAGAATATTATCTGGATGGCGTCAGATTAGGAAAAGGGGAGATGCAATGAGACCTGGGTATCATGGTTCATCAGTCACTGAAAGTGGGCATGCAGGTACAGCAGGCGGTGAAGAAGGCAAATGGTATGTTGGCCTTCATAGCTCGGGGATTTGAATATAGGAGCAGGGAGGTCTTACTGCAGTTGTACAGGGCTTAGTGAGGCCTCACCTGGAATATTGTGTTCAGTTTTGATCTCCTAATCTGAGGAAGGATGTTCTTGCTATTGAATGCAGCGAAGGTTCACCAGACTGATTCCAGGGATGGCTGGGCTGTCATATGAGGAGAGACTGAATCAACTGGGCCTGTATTCACTGGAGTTTAGAAGGATGAGAGGGGATCTCATAGAAACATATAAGATTCTGACGTGACTGGATAGGTTAGACGCGGGAAGAATGTTCCCGATGTTGGGGAAGTCCAGAACCAGGGGACATAGACTTAGGATAAGGGGTAGGACATTTAGGACTGAGATGAGGAGAAACTTCTTCACTCAGAGAGTTGTTAACCTGTGGAATTCCCTGCCGCAGAGCGTTGTTGATGCCAGTTCATTGGATATATTCAAGAGGGAGTTAGATATGACCCTTGCGGCTAAGGGGATCAAGGGGTATGGAGAGAAAGCAGGAAGGGGGTACTGAGGGAGTGATCAGCCATGATCTTATTGAATGGTGGTGCAGGCTCGAAGCCGAATGGCCTACTCCTGCACCTATTTTCTATTTTTCTACCTGGACGGCTGAAATCTGAAAACTGTTCAGTTATTAAAAAGGGGATGGCGGATTTCCGTTTTCAGGCATTTGCAGCACATAGGCACAGTATCAAGATCGCTTTCTTGCAAAAAGGATGTTGTGCAACTCCACACACACACACACACGCACACGCACACACACACACGAGACTAAAAAAAAGCAAAGATCCCTTTAACAGGGTAATGTAGCAGCTGTAACTATGTAGAATTTCAAACGGCGTTCAATAAGGTACCATATAACGGACTAATGAATAAGGTCAGAGCATGTGGAGTCAGGGGACAAATAGCAGAATGGATCAATCGGTTCAAGACAAACCTAGCTTATACAGCCCACCTCACCTCCACCCAGGTGGTCCTCAGTACCCCTTTACGTGTGTTAAGTAGCTGAAGGCTAAGGTGAAAATAAGATGGCAAATTGGCTTCTCGATAGGGAATGCCGTGTGTCAAAGGGGTGATGGGCATAAGATGTAGGCATTTCCAATATTGTAGTTCATTCTGCACAGATTGACTTGCTGTGCTTCAACAATTCCTTTGCAAACCTCTTCTAGGATCGCTAACTCTGGTTGGACGAATTCCTAGAGGTTTCATCACGTGACATAGAAACATAGAAAATAGGTGCAGGAGTAGGCCATTTGGCCCTTCGAGCCTGCACCACCATTCAATATGATCATGGCTGATCATGCAACTTCAGTACCCCATTCCTGCTTTCTCTCCATACTCCTTGATTGCTTTAGCCGCAAGGGCCACATCTAACTCCCTTTTGAATATATATAATGAACTGGCCTCAACAACTTTTTGTGGTAGAGAATTCCACAGGTTCACAATTCTCTGAGTGAAGAAGTTTCACCTCATCTCGGTCATAAATGGCTTACCTCTTATCCTTAGACTATGACCCCTGATTCTGGACTTCCCCAACATCGGGAACATTCTTCCTGCATCTGACCTGTCCAGTCCCGTCAGAATTTTATATGTTTCTATGAGATCCCCTTTTATTCTTCTAAATTCCAGTGAATATAAGCCTAGTCGATCCAGTCTTTCTTCATATATCATTCCTGCCATCCCGGGAATCAGTCTGGTGAACCTTAGCTGCACTCCCTCAATAGCAAGAATGTCCTTGCTCAGATTACGGGACCAAAACTGAACACAATATTCCAGGTGAGGCCTCATCAAGGCCCTGTACAAACTGCAGCAAGACCTCTCTGCTCCTATTCTCAAATCCTTTCGCGATGAAGGCCAACATGCCATATGCCTTCTTCACCGCCTGCTGTACCTGCATGCCAGCTTTCAATAACTGATGTACCATCACACCCAGGTCTCATTGCACCTCCCCTTTTCCTAATCTGTCACCATTCAGATAATTTTCCGCCTGCTTGTTTTTGCCCCCAAAGTGGATAATCTCACACTTATCCACATTATACTGCATCTGCCATGCATTTGCCCACTCACCTAACCTGTCCTAGCCACCCTGCAGCCTCTTAGCGTCCCCCTCACAGCTCACACAGCCCCCAGCTTAGTGTCATCTGCAAACTTGGAGATATAACATTCAACTCCTTCGTCTAAATCATTAATGTATATTGGAAATAGCTGGGGTCCCAGCACTGAACCTTGTGGTACCCCACTAGTCACTACCTGCCATTCCGAAAAGGACCCGTTTATTCCTACTCTCTGCTTCCTGTCTGACCTCCCGCCTTCAACCGCCCCACCCAGACAAACAGCCTCTTCCCCCTCCCCGCCCCCACAACCCCAACTTCGCCCCCCGCCACCTCCTTCCCCCTCAATCTTCGATATATTTGTAACATAACCGAAAATGTTCAGATTCTTTTTTTTAAGACCACAATGGGCTGAATTTTAGCCTGGAGGGGCGCGTGGGTTTGGGTGTGGGTAGGGGGTTAAAGCTGGTGAAATTAACAGTGCATCGGGAAGCCAGCTCCAACCCACCAACTTCCGCATATGCCTCCAATGCATTAGGCTGCCTACACGCATCTCCCTTGGGAGAGGTGGGCTGTTAATCTCCATATGCTAATCACTCAATTCATCATAGGCAGTCCTTCAAAGCGAGGATGACTTGCTTCCACACCAAAAAGGGATGAGTTCACAGGTGTTTCAATGAAGGATCCCGAACTACATGTTGAAGGGTGGAAGATGCCTTTGTGTGGATTTTTTTAATGTGTGGTGGCCGTTGCACACCAGCCACCACACGGGCTTGACAGAGCGAGGTCTTGGTCCAGTGGCAAAGGTTAACCAGGACGACTGGAGACCAGCTCGCAGTGTGGACTGGCCCGTGCTGCCCCTGGGCCCCCGCCTCTTCTGGGCCCCGGTTACTTCCCTCTTGCAGCTCCTTCGCCCCTCCTGCTGTGCCTGCCCACACTGAAATCAGTGACCTGGCTTCGCAATTGTCGCCCTCCTGCAGCGGCACGCGCTGCTCCCTGCAGTGGTATGCCACCACACACTGCTCCCGGTAATGGCCCCGGCCTGCTGATGGTCTTGCAGGCCGGGACCGTGCCTATGGCCGGACCGGGCCGCCGCACGCTCAATTAGAGCAATATTGACACACCGTTTCCACGTTAGCGTCTGGTCCACAGGTTCCCCAGGTTCCTGAAACTCGCCAATGAAACCAAGGCGAGTACACAGCGGCAGTTGAGGAGACTGATTCAATCTCAGGCAAACATGCTGATAAATACTCAGTTTACTCAGCTGCTTTCTTGCCTGCTAGTGGGAGAGGGTTTGTTCATAGTACTTTTGTTGAGAGGTTACTTTCTATAATCTAGAGGTTACTTTCTACACTTTGGAGTGGCTCTATCATCAGAATGAGTGCTGCTTATGCTACCTTAGATTGCCCCAAAGACTGCCCTAAGTGGAGGAAGAGCATCCGGGAGGGCGCTGAGCACCTCGAGTCTCATCGTCGAGAGCATGCAGAAATCAAGCGCAGGCAGCGGAAAGAGCTTGCAGCAAATCTGTCCCACCCACCCCTTCCTTCAACGACTATCTGTCCCACCTGTGACAGGGCCTGTGGCTCTCATATTGGACTGATCAGCCACCTAAGGATTCATTTTAAGAGTGGAAGCAAGTTTTCCTCGATTCCGAGGGACTGCCTATGACTGACTGACTTAGATTGGACCTCAGATAGGGACCAATATGACCAACAACCGCTCACTGCTCACAGATCTGTAGCTCCGGAGAGGGGGCTAGCAGAGAGGGGGTCAGCAGACAGGTGACCAGCAGAGAAGGAACCAGCAGAGAGGGGCAGCTCACAGGAGGCACTACCCATGAAACAGGGTCTACAGGCAGAGGCTCTGTTTCCTTGGCATGTCTGAACGCCAGTGTCTCGGGATGCACATGCGTGGCAGACATCTGCAGCCTCCTGGAAGAAGCCCTGCTGCCTGCTGGACCTGGGGGCCACGCATCACTAGTGGATGTCAAAGTCACCGCCGCCCTCAACGCTTGTTGCCTCTGGATCCTTCCAGGCCTTTGCCAGGATCCCCCGTCAGCTGCCCACAAATACATAAGACAGGTGACTGATGCCGTGTTTGCTGGGGCTGTCAATTATGTCAGCTATGTTTCGGTGGAACTCCCACTGGGGATTCCCCTCTCCTGCCGTAACTTCGGCGAAGATTGGTGGAAAACCTGAAGTTACTGAAGGGAGTGCAACAAAGGTTCACCAGACTGATTCCTGGGATGGGGGGGGGATTGTCCTTTGAGGAGAGACTGAGGAGAATTGACCTATATTCTGTAGAGTTTAGAAGAATGAGAGGTGATCTCATTGAAACATACCAAATTTGTACATGGCTTAACAGAGTAGATGCAGGGAGGATGTTTCCCCTGGCTGGGGAGTCTAGAACCAGGGGCCACAGTCTCAAAATAAGGGGTCGGCCATTTCGGACTGAGATGAGGAGAAATTTCTTCACTCAGAGGGTGGTGGATCTCTGGAATTCTCTACCCCAGAGGGCTGTGGAGGCTCAGTCTTTGAGTATATTCAAGACAGAGAGCAATAGATTTTTGAATATCAAGGGATATGGAGATAGTGCAGGAAAGTGGAGTTGAGGCAGAAGATCAGCCATGATCTTATTGAATGGCGGAGCCGGCTCGAGGTGCCGAATGGCCTACTCCTGCTCCTAATTCTTATGTTCTTACAGTCAGAGGTCGGGAGAACCTCCTTGGAAATTACTGCCGTCTATCTGTGAATAAACCTGTTTGTAAATTCACTCATGTGACTGATGTTAATTATCCGCAGAGGTCATGTGGTTGTGTCATGGCAATCTTACTTATAAATCTTGGGATAATAAACTGTTCCATTATTACCTCAGGACACACTGTCCCAGATTATTTTGCACACTCCTGATTAGATGAAGTTGTGTTTAAAATGATTAAAGTAATTGATAGGGTAGATAGAGAGAAAATATTTCCTCTGGTGGGGGTCTAAAATAAGAGGGCATAACCTTCAAATTAGAGCTAGGCCGTTCTGGGTGATGTCAGGAAGAACTTTTTCATACAAAGAGTGATGAAAATCTAGAACTCACTCCCCCAAAAAGGCTGTTGAGGCTGGGGATCAATTGAAAATGTCAAAATTGAGATTAACAGGTTTTTGTTAGGCAAAGGTATTAAGGGACATGGAACCGAGACGGGTACATGGAGTTAAGATTAGGTCACCCCTCAGCCTTCCTTTCCTGATATGTATACCCTCGCATTTCTGGTATCATCCTTGTAAAGCTTCTCTGCACTCTCTCCAGTACCTCTATATCCTACTTATAATATGGCGACCAGAACTATACGCAGTACTCCAAGTGTAGTCTAACCAAGGTTCAACACAGGTTTAGCATAACTTCCCTACTTTTCAATTCTGTACCTCTAGAAATAAAGCCGAATGCTTTGTTTGCATTTGTTATGTCCTTACTAACCTGTGTCGCAACTTTTAGTGATTTGTGTATTTGTACTCCAAGATCCCTTTGTTCCTCTACCCCACCTCAACTCGCACCATCCCAAGTACTGTAACCTCCCTATTCTTCCTACCTCACATTTATCTGTGTTGAACTTGATTGGCAATTATTTGCCCATTCTGCCAGTGTATTAATGTCCTCCTGTAATTTGTTGCAGTCCTCCTCAGTATTGACCATCTCTCCCCGCCCCCCTCCCCCTCCCCGCAATTTGGTATCATCCTCAAATTTAGAAATTGTGTTTTTGATTCCAAAGTCTAAATCGTTAATGTAAATTGTGAACAGCAGTGGTCCCAGCACTGATCCTTGTGGAACACCACTACCCACCTTATGCCACCGTAAATAGCTACCCTTTACTCCCACTCTCTGCTTTCTGTCTTGAAGCCAGCTAGCTATCCATTCTGCTACTTGCCCCCTGACTCTGCATTCTCTGACCTTGTTCATCAGACTATTATCGGGTACCTAATCGAAGACCTTCTGAAAATCTAGATAAATTACATCTACTGCATTACCCTTGTCTAGTCTCTGTTACCTCTATTGGGGAGGGAGTTACAGGATTTTGACCCAGCGACAATGAAGAAACGGTGATATACTTCCAAATCAGGATAGTCTGTGACTTGGAGGGGAACTTGGTGGTGGTGCTGGTGACCTTGTCCTTCTAGGGGATAGAGTTCGTGGGTTTGGGAGGTGCTGCCGAAGAAGCCTTGGCTAGTTGCTGTAGTGCATCTTGTAGATGGTACACACTGCAGCCACGGTGCACCGATAGTGGAGGGAGTGAATGTTTAAAGTGCTGGATGAGGTGCCAAGGAAGCGGCTGCTTTGTCCTGGATAGTGTCGAACTTCTTGAGTGTTGTTGGAGCTGCACTCATCCAGGCAAGTGGAGAGTATTCCATCACTCTCCTGACTTGTGCCTTGTAGATGGTGGAAAGGCTTTGAGGAGTCAGGAAACATAGAAACATAGAAAAATAGGTGCAGGAGTAGGCCATTCGGCCCTTCGAGCCTGCACCGCCATTCAATAAGATCATGACTGATCATTCAAATCATGGCTGATCATTCCTTCAGTACCCCTTTCCTGCTTTCTCTCCATACCCCTTGATCCCCTTAACCGTAAGAACCATATCTAACTCCCTCTTGAATATATCCAGTGAACTGGCATCAACAACTCTGCAGTAGGGAATTCCACAGGTTAACAACTCTCTGAGTGAAGAAGTTTCTCCTCATATCTCAGTCCTAAATGGCCTACCCCTTATCCTAAGACTATGTCCCCTGGTTCTGGACTTCCCCAACATCGGGAACATTCTTCCCGCATCTAACCTGTCCAGCCCCGTCAGAATCTTATATGTTTCTATGAGAGCCCCTCTCATCCTTCTAAACTCCAGTGAATAAAGGCCCAGTTGATCCAGTCTCTCCTCATATGACAGCCCAGCCATCCCTGGAATCAGTCTGGTGAACCTTTGCTGCACTCCCTCAATAACAAGAACATCCTTCCTCAGACTAGGAGACCAAAACTGAACAAAATATTCCAGGTGAGGCCTCACTAAGGCCCTGTACAACTGCAGTAAGATCTCCCTGCTTCTATATTCAAATCCCCTAGCTATGAAGGCCAACATACCATCTGCCTTCTTTACCGCCTGCTGTACCTGCGTGCCCACTTTCAGTGACTGATGAACCATGACACCCAGGTCTCGTTGCACCTCCCCTTTTCCTAGTCTGCCGCTAGGAGGTGAGACATTCGCCACAAAATACCAGCCTCTGACTGAGAATGTGAGAAAGTATTGAGGAATGTTGAAAGAATGTGAAATAAGTATAAGGATTAAACATAATAAAATGCCATGTGTCCACAGACTTTGGTCACCAGTTGGGGTGCTAAGTCAGCGTGAATCAGCTAAAATGTGGTGCAGATAACAAAATAGGAAAAAGGGAAGGACAGTGTAGCAAAACCAGATGGTGCAGTACCAATATATTGTGAACATAGTCTCGAGTGCAGAGGGGGAGGAAACTAAAGTGAGGCGGGCTGTGTCTGCCGACCGTGTGCAGCAGAAAAGGCCTATTGGCCTAGAATGAAGAACGGAGAGACAGGGATTGGGCAAGCTGAGTGTCAGTTAACTGTGTATTGTCTGGAAAATGTATAACTACTGTATGTTTGTACTAACTTTTGGCTTGTCTTGCGAGGAATAACTGACTCCCGGAGAGTTGGAACTCCCTGGTGAAGACAAGCCAGCATCGATGTCGCATTAATAAAGTATAACTCAGAGTAACAGATTGAGGGAAAAGAATCCGTATCAACATGACCTGGTCTTATTGCCACAATATTTCTGTGGCTGGTCCAGTTTCTGGTCAGTGGTGACCCCCAGGATGTTCATGGTGGGGGATTCACGATGGTAATACCATTGAACGTCAAGGGGCAGTGATTAGACTCTCGCTTGTTGGAGATAGTCATTGCCTGACACTTGTGTAGCATGAATGATACTTGCCACTTATCAGCCCAAGCCTGAATGTTGTCCAGGTCTTGCTGCATGTGGGCATGGACTGCTTCATTATGAAGAGTTGTGAATGGAACTGAACACTGTGCAATCATCAGCGAACATCCCCACTTCTGACCTTATGATGGAGGGAAGGGCATTGATGAAGCAGCTGAAGATGGTTGGGCCTAGGACACTGTCCTGAGGGACTCCTGCAGTGATGCCCTGGGGCTGTGATGAGTCACTCTCACCTCACCTCTGGAATTCAGCTCTTTAGTCCATGTTTGAACCAAGGCTGTAATGAAGTCTGGAACTGAGTGGTCTTGGTGGAACCCGAACTGGGCATCGGTGAGCAGGTCATTGATGAGTAAGTGCCGCTTGATAGCACTGTCGACGACACCTTCCATCACTTTGCTGATGATTGAGAGTAGACTGATGGGGCGGTAATTGGTCAGATTGGATTTGTCCTGCTTTTTGTTGACAGGACATACCTGGGTGGTTTTCCACATTGTTGCATAGATGCCAGTGTTGTAGCTGTACCTGAACAGCTTGGTTAGAGGCCCGGCTAGTTCTGGAGAACAAGTCTTCAGCATGACAACCGTTGTCAAGGCCCATAGCTTTTACTGTAACCAGTGCACTCAACCGCTTTGTGATATTACATGGAGTGAATCAAATTGGTTGAAGACTGGTTTCTCTGATGGTGGGGACCTCAGGAGGAGGACGACATGGATCATCCACTCGGCACTTCTGGCTGAAGATGGTTGTAAACACTTCAGCCTTGTCTTTTGCACTCACGTGCTGGGCTCCACCATCATTGAGGATGGGGATATTCACGGAACTTGTTAGTTGTTTAATTGTCCACCACCATTCACAACTGGATGTGGCAAGACTGAAGAGCCTTGATCTGATCCGTTGGTTGTGGGATCGCTTAGCTCTGTCCATAGCATGCTGCTTCCACTTTTCTATAGTCCTGTGTTGCAGCTTTCCAAGGTTGGCACCTCATTTTTAGATACGCCTGGTGCTGCTCCTGGCATGTTCTTATACACTCCTCATTGAACCAGGGTTGGTCCCCAGGCTTGGTAATGGTAGAGTGAGGGATAAACCGGGCCATGAGGTTACAGATTGTGGTGGAATACAATTCTGCTGCTGCTGATGGCCCACAGCGCCTCATGGATGCCCAGTTTTGAGCATCGGTGGTAATGCCACACTACACGATGGAAGGTGTCCTCAGTGTGAAAATGGGACTTTATCTCCAAAAGGACTGTGCGGTGGTCACTGCTATCAATGCTGTCATGGACAGCTGATTCTGCGACAGGTAGATTGGTGAGTGAAGGGATTAAAAATCATTAGTATTTCTAAAATGTTTGTGGCTAAGCTTACGTTGAGCAAGGGACCATAACGTATAACTCTCAAGAAGGGAGTATTTGGCAGATGTCCTAGCATAGACAGAATTACATGAGATAACGATAAACACCCCAGCTTTGTCTGTCTATTAACAGAAGATTTAGTCAAGGACAAATAGGTCTGTGAAAAAGTACTTTCACAGGAATTGCTTAACCGTAGAAAAGTAATGATGTAGCACGTAACTGATCAGATAAAAAGCGTACAGGGGAGGTAATGAAGCTTGCTGTCAATATAATTGTATTAACCAATTCATATTTGTAATCATAGTAGTTAGGTGAAACTTTGTGATGCAGCAGGGAAACAACAAATGGAAAGCTTCCGCATGGAACTTCATGATTTTGTATGTATTTTGACTGTATATAAACAGTAACCCGATGATTATTCAAAGAGAATAGTTGGTTTGGGTCACCGAGTTACTGAACTCGTGTAGAAGCTGTCTCTCCCTTGATCGAGTACTTAATAAATGATTTTTTTCTCCAAAACAGACTTGTGTTGAATATCTTTGTAATACTTCACTACAATTGGTGCTGCAAGCAGGGTACCTACGGGAAACCGACAGATGGTCGTTTACAGAAGCATCACGAGTGAGTATATTTAAACTACCACTCATAATCTGATGTGAGCTGTTATAAAATGTGTCTGTTGCCCGGGGTACCTGAATCTGTGAAAAGTCTGTTATGGTGCAAAAGACTTGGGGGTAATTTAAATGTGTTGTATATCCGTCACTATATAAGTCAAAGTGAGAAATCAGTAGTGGTTGCAGACTCTAGGTTTAAGGAACCGGATTAGGGAGGCAATCAGTATTGTTAGTCCAGCCAGACGTTAGAGGTGTCCAAGGGTTTGGAGACAGTTCACAGAATCCGGTGAAGGGATACACGTGCCCAAACGTGTGATTATAAGATATCAATGGGATTGTAGACTCTAGGGAGGGACAATCAGTATCTAAGAATATAGTTTAAATCGATAGGAAAATATCGGTGGGGCCTAGGACTCTGGGTTTAAGAGAAACCAAGCAGAGGGACAGATGATATCTGATACAGTGAAACCGATTAATAATGACTATGTAAGGGACGGGTCGGATTCTAAAACAGAGCCGACAAAACAGAAATTATGGTGGGAGAAACAGAAAAATAAGAAAACAGCCAGTGCAGGTTTAATGGTAATAAGTCAGTACCTCCAACTATGGAGGTAAAGAGTAGAAGTGAGCGGTTTGAGAATGACGCCCACCGGACGGTTGGGATAGAGACTGACGAAGAAAAACAAGGGAACCAAAAAAAAGAAAATAAGCTTCGTTGAATGAAAAGTTGGTAGGAGTTAATGAATTTTTCATTTGTCTGAAAGCCTGTTTTTAAAAAAAAGAAAAATGGTGTGGCTGTCTGTTTGTTTTAGCTCCACCTACTTTTTCAGACAGAAAGCTGAAAGTTCTTAAGCCTTTGTAGTGTTGTCGTAAATGTGGGAAGTTTTAAGAAAGTGTGAACCTAGAATTGCAGATTTATTTTGATGATGATTTACGGAGCAATGAAATACACAAAGAATGGGTTTGTTTAACAAAAGATAAAACCTTCAGCCTTGCTAAAAAAATAAATTTAAAAAAAAAAAGAGAAAACAGAACCGACATAGAAGCTTCAGCTCTGGTGCCGAGGAATTTGAACGTTCTAATTGGATTGCAGTAAAAAAAAAATGCGTGTTCTCATTTAAAAAAAAATTCTGACACGTTCACAAAAGAAAACACGTAATCATTGATTACATTGGGTTGGAAGACAATAAATTTAATCTAATGAGATAAAGAAAGGAGTATGCCTTTAAAGTATGCCTTTAAAAAAAGCCTGCATGGGTTTCTCGAGGCTGCAGGCTGGGGGAAGCTACTCCCTGTTTTCCTTTGTGTAGAATAAAAGATTTAAATAAAAGAGTGGCAGTACAGTATTTGAATTGGGATTTTGAGATATTTCAGGTGATTCTCCTTGATGCAAATTTGTAAAATCTGATCTCTTTTTAAAAAAAAAACTAAAAAGTTTGGAAACAATCTAAAAATGCCATTTTCTCTGATGAAAGACAGAAATGCCACTTGGGGGAAATGAGATAAGATAAGATATGGAAGTAGCCTTGGAAATGATTTGCGAGAACTTGAATTGTCAAGATAGTTTATAAACTATCACTTGTTTTTGAATACAGGAAACCAGACAAGCCTGGCCAGAATTACTACCCATGATATGAATGCGATTACGCGTCACACCAAATCGAACGACAGGATTAACCCCCCCTATGAGCTAATGACTGGATGAGTAATGAAGTTACCCGAGGGGATAGTTACAGGAGGGGCAGAATTAGGACCATTAAGAGATAGAATCAGGAAGTATGTGATGGAATTGAGTGAGCAGTTGAAAGGTATTCGACAGGAGGTCCGAGAAAGACAGAGAGAGGAGGACGAAGACGATGAGACAAATACCTCAGCTATAATCCCTGAGGTGGGGGCTAAGGTAATGGTTAAGGAAGTGGCAGATAAACCAGGATTCGCACCTCGGTGGAGTGGACCATATGAGGTGGTAATCAGTGGTGACACATGTGCATGTATAAATATGAAAGGTGGGGGCCGATGGAAACATTGGTCCCAGCTGAAAGAATATAAGGGTACGGTTGATGGCGGAACCTAAGATATCCTGGTATTCCACCCCTTAAGATAGACCTTAGACTATAAGGAGTGGAAGGACGCATTGATAGATGGACTTTTTGGGAGACTAGGATTAATATTTTTAGGGGTACTTGCCATAATGAAATGGATCTAGGAAAGGTCACATGTCTGGGGAAACAGTGCAAATGATCTGGTAGAAGTAGAAATGGTAAGAATCTAGCTAAAAACCTGGAATATCCAGGATGTGTTTTATCAACAGAATGTATTTAAACGTGATCACCACCGCCCTTATGATTCTACAAGGACAAGCTACAAGGCTGCCCCTAGGGGGCCCAGAAGCATATACCCACACTGGAGGGTACAACTGTTAAGTCCTAATTCGGGTGGTCAGCTGCATTCGACAATAATCGATTCAGATACCTTCAATCTTTACATCTTTATTGAAGCAGCTTCGGACCTGTTACCAAACTGCCAGCACAGAGTCTACAGATTCCGGGGCAGGCAGACAAAAGGTCTGCCTATCCTCACAGACGCATCCCTTTTATTCTTACAAACCGAAGGATGTATGGCCTGCTTCATCAATCACAGTGTGTTACTAGGGCTTCATGAATTGACAGCCTGTTTATCTTTAGAACACTTTATGCTTTTACGAGCGGAATAGCCCAGCTTAATCACACGAAGCAAATGTGCACCTTATCAAGTCATGGCCATAAACCCTTTTTATCAGTGATGGTCACACAAGCTACTTTGTCCACTACTTTCTCACGGGAAACTAATTCTGTCTTTTCTTATTTTCTTATTGATTCGTAGAACCATTTTATTAACCCTTTCATGATTCTTCCACCTACATTCACACAACAACTACATAAAGCAGCCCCCAGGGGGCAGCATCCGCGTGTCAGGAGCGTTTATCTTGAAGCCACAATATAAGTAACAAAATGTTACCTAAGTATTGTAAACCAGGGGAATTAATCTTGGGAAAGCACATGGTAGTTAAACCTGGAGCAGAAGTAATAGTACATTGTCCGGACCCAAACAGGGACACGGTCTGAGAGCCGTCATCGTTAAAAGCGATAGAATGGGTCATATGTCAGGAAGAGAGAAAGTGTTCAGGTCCAGCA
Organism: Pristiophorus japonicus; assembly: GCF_044704955.1. NCBI lineage: Eukaryota > Metazoa > Chordata > Chondrichthyes > Pristiophoridae > Pristiophorus > Pristiophorus japonicus. Next base: position 176,691,726 of record NC_091987.1, on the reverse strand, counting down.
GTGATGATTTATTGGTAAAACCCTGTAGTCACGACCCCAGGACCAACAACACTACCACCAATTACTTGTCCCCTCCTTACTGAAGGTCTGTCCGGCGGGTTGGTGACGAGATTGGAGGGAATGTTATTATTTGACAATGAAAAGTTACCTGTGATCATAAATTTAACAGACCTATACCTGCCAGAAACGTTTAGCCCTAAGACTAAAGTATTGTACACACGGTTGCTCGACATAATCCTGAGAAAAGCCAGAGACACATCAGGAGAAAGGGAGTGTCACAAGCAGCTGAGACACAAAGGAGGAAGACAGAGGAGATCAAAGGGAATGACGTACTAAATGGAGTAAATACAGCGACCTCTCTAGTAAATGCTGTAGATATATAGGCAATCCAAGCAGGAGTAGATAGTTTAAGGGGAACGATGGAGGTACTAATGAGGAAACAGGCCGGGATAGGGATAGAATCTTCAGAGTTAGGATCTAAAACATCCAAAATACTGCTCAAGGGTATATCCGTATTGGAAGGCTATGCACGAACAATTCACGAGCTAAATAAGCAGGAACGAGAGATGATGCTGAGGACAGGAAATGAGACACTTGCCATGCCTACGGGACATGGATGATCGGTCAGGTGAGACACAACATGGATCAGATACAAACCGGTCGAGTTCAAGATTGGATAAATAGCATCCAGTTGAAAGAAATGGCACAGCACACTGGGCCATTAGACGCCTGCACCCTGAAAGGAATGACTAGGGTGTATGCGGTTACAGGAGGATGTAAGGGGAAACAAACCCCTCTGGTAAGGATAATATTGTGATCCCGTAATAAACCAAGGCTCACACCCGTACCTTCAACATGAAGTTGAAAACATAGGGATAATACGAGGGGAAGAGCATTACCCGATGGACTAGTATGCGATCAAAAAGAATGAAAAGATAAGGGGAATATCTTTATCTGAGTGCCGGAGAGAAGGAAACCTAACTATATGCCCTCACCCAGTGGGAGACGGGAGCAAGGATAGCTGCGGGTTTGACAATACTACGGAAGGCTGTGTCATTGAAATAAGCCCTGCCCGAACCGAACCCACACATTACGCCTATCAAGGATGAAGAGAATATAGTGTGGTAACTAGCCTGGGAACGTACGATTATGGTGCCTTGACTTGTAACATTACAATACCTATCTTTTGCTTTACTCCCAGAGTGTCAGTGGCAGTGGGAAGAGCTCACATGACGTATATACACGCCAGGAAGACAATGACATTAAATATAAGCGATGAGATTAAGCAAAATATTGATCATTACATGGAAGAGCAGGCACTACCAATTCCCCTGTTACTTGAAGATTTAACTGAGCTCAAAGGACTATTAAGAAACAACATTAAAAGATATTATGAGCTAAAGGATAAAGGCAAAGATCTGGACAGTAAAATAAAGGATAACCTGAAAAACCCACCTTGGTACTTGAGATTATGGAATTGGGGAATGAACGCTGAAATACATCCGTGGATAAGGATCCTTTCACATACCCTAGTGGCAGTACAGATAGTAATAGCCTTGAGTTGGTTGGTGACAAGTACAAAAGACAGTAGAGGTATACCCAAGCAAAGTTAAGCTAGGGATCAGGTCAAATTGTTGCAGAATGAATACCTGATATGATTTGTGAGTGCTCCCATCCTATCACCTGATCAACGAGACCGGGATGGAGTACACGTGAATCAGACAAGATGAATAATTGGTCATGTTGCGTTAGATTAACCATATGACCAAAAGGGGGATTGAAGGGGTTAAAAATCATTAGTATTTCTAAAAAGTTTGTGGCTAAGCTTAAGTTGAGCGTGGGACCATAACGTATAATTCTCGAGAAGGGAGTATTTGGCAGATGTCCTAGCATAGACAGAATTACATGAGATAACGATAAACACCCCAGCTTTGTCTGTCTATTAACAGAAGATTTAGTCAAGGACAAATAGATCTGGAAAAAAGTACTTTCACAGGAATTGCTTTACCGTAGAAAAGTAATGATGTAGCACGTAACTGATCAAATAAAAGGCGCACGGGGAGGTAATGAAGCTTGCTGTCAATATAATTGTATTAACCAATTCATATTTGTAATCATAGTAGTTAGGTGAAACTTTGTGATGCAGCAGGGAAACAACAAATGGAAAGCTTCCGCGCGGAACTTCATGATTTTGTATGTATTTTGACTGTATAAAAACAGTAACCCGATGATTGTTTGAAGAGAACAGTTGGTTTGGGTCACCGAGTTACTGAACTCGTGTAGAAGCTGTCTCTCCCTTGATCGAGTACTTTATAATCAACTATTCTTTTCTCCGAAACAGACCGCATTTAGTATCTTTGTAATATTCCACAACAGCGAGGACAAGGTTAAGTAGGTTTTTGCCTCATGTTGGTTCTCTCACCACCTGCCGCAGGCCCAGTCTGACAGCTATGTCCTTCAGGACTCGGCCAGCTTGGTCAGTAGTGGTGCTATCGAGCCTCTCTTGGTGATGGTGTAAGGTTCGCAAAGATATTTGTCTCAGGGCACAGGAAGATGCCAGGGTCTGAAGATTAAAACTTGAAGCACAGGAAAAGGCGATAGCCAACTACAGTTTTAAATCGATGAAGGACATTGATACGGGACATTGGAATGTTTTAAAGCTTTTCTAATTGACGATGAGAAGGAGCAACCATGGAAATATGTGGCCTGGAATCTTGTGCAAGCCGTGATTGATTTCGATGGGAGAAATTAGCATCTGGACAATGCTCTAGATTTCACTCCAACAACGGGGTCAGATTAACTTCATAGTCTGAAGTTTATCTGCGAGCCGACAACCAGACACACCCATCAACAGTAAGAGGAATTAAATATGTACTTCAGGGAGCGGAAACCAAAGATGAAGAGTCATCTTCAATCTCGCAGACTCTGCATATCTCCGGTGGTTGAATTACCGTTTGGTGATGTGTGAATGTCGGCCATTCAGAAGCCCAGCAACTGAAACTATGGTTGAGGGAGGGCTTTGTGACAAAAAGACTTTAAGATGGAAGGTCATGGACAGGGAAACACACAGGAAGACACTCTCTCGCACTCGAGGACTGCGGCAGTCAGATGAAGACGGACAAGGACCGGTCATTCCCAGCTCCAATGCCCACAATCCACATCGGAGATGACCAGCCGGATTAGGGGATTGTGTTTCAACCAAATCTCACGGGGGTTTTGTCCGCGTTTTGTTGTGGGTTTTAATAAACTAATAGTTTTAACTTGAGCCTAAACCTTTATGTCGTGTATATTTTGTTCCTGTAAATCCCAGAGTCAAAGAACTGTAGTAAGGACAAGGGAAGCAAAAACCTTACAATAGATATTGAAGTCCCCCACCCAGAATGCATTCTATGCCCTTACTACTCTCAGTGCATCTTCCAAGTGGCCTTCAACATGGAGGAATACTGATTCATCAGCTGAGGGAGAGTCATATGTGGTAATCAGCAGGAGGTTTCCTTGACCATGTTTGACCTGAAGCCATGAGACTTCATGGGGTCCAGAGTCAATGTTGAGGACTCCCAGGGCCACGCCCTCCCGGCTGTATACCACTGTGCCACCACCTCGGGTGGGGGCGTGTCCTTCCGGTGGGACAGGACATACTGCGAGATGGTGATGGAGGAGTTTAGGACATTGGATGAAAGGTATGATTCTGTGAGTATGGTTATTGCTTGACTAATCTGTGGGACAGCTTTCCCAATTTTGGCGTAAATCCCCAGATGTTGATGGGGAGGACTTTTCAGGATCGACTGGGCTGGGTGTGCTCTTGTTGTGTCTGTAGCTGGTGCCAAGATCAATGGCTGTGCAGCTCAAAGGGCCATATGGCCTACTCCTGCTCCTAATTCTTATGTTCTTATGTTAGAAACATAAAAAATAGGAGCAGGAGTAGGCCATATGATCCTTCGAGCCTGCACCGCCATTCAATATGATCATGGCTGATCCTCTATCTCAACACCATATTCCCACTTTTTTCCCATACCCCTTGATGCCTTTTGTGTCCAGAAATCTATCTATCCCCTTCTTAAATATATTCAATGACTTGGCCTCCACAGCCTTCTGTGGTAGAGAATTCCACAGGTTCACCACCCTCTGAGTGAAAAAATGTCTCCTTATCTCGGTCCTAAATTTCGTACCCCATATCCTGAGACTGTGACCCCTTGTTCTAGACTTCCCAGCCAGGGGAAACATCCTCCCCGCATCCCGTCTGTCCAATCCCGTCAGAATTTTATACGTGTCAACAAGATCCCCTCTCATTCTTCTAAACTCTAGTGAATACAGGCCTAGTCGACCCACTCTCTCCTCATACGACAGTCCCGCCATCCCAGGAATCAGTCTGGTGAACCTTCGCTGCATTACTTCTATGGCAAGTATATCCTTTCTTAGGTAAGGAGACCAAAACTGCACACAATACTCCAGGTGCAGTTTCACCAAGGCCTTGTATAACTATAGTAAGACATCCTTGCTCCTGTACTCAAATCCTCTTGCAATGAAGGCCAACATACCATTTGCCTTCCTAACTGCTTGCTGCACCTGCATGTTTGCTTTCAATGACTGGTGTACAAGGACACCCAGATCCCTTTGTACATTGACATTTCCCAAACTATCTCCATTTAAATAATACTTTTTCTTTGTTTTTCTTGCCAAAGTGAATAACTTCACATTTATCCATGTTATACTGCATTTGCCATGTGTTTGCCCACTCACTCAACCTATCTAAATCGCCTTGCAGCGTCTTTGCATCCTCCTCACAACTCACAATCCCACCTAGTTTTGTGTCGCCAGCAAACCTGGAAATAATACATTTGGTTCCCTCATCCAAATCATTTATATATATTGTGAATAGCTGGGGCCCAAGCACTGATCCCTGTGGTACCCCACTAGTCACTGCCCGCCATCTCAAAAAAGACCCGTTTATTCCTTCTCTCTGTTTCATGTCAGTTAACCAATTTTCAATCCATGCTAGTACATTACCCCCAATCCTATGTGCTTTAATTTTGCACACTAATCTCTTATGTGGGACTTTATCAAAGGCCTTCTGAAAATCCAAATATACTACATCCACTAGTTCTCCCTTATCTATTCTATCAGTTACATCCTCAAAAAACTCCAGTAGGTTTGTCAAACACGATTTTCCTTTCCTAAATCCATGTTGACTTTGTCTAATCCCATTGATATTATCTAAATGTGCTGTTATCACAAATAATAAACTCTAATAGACTCTAGCATTTTCCCTACTAGTCTGTAGTTCCTCGTTTTCTCTCTCTCTCTCTCCTTTTTTAAATAGTGGGGTTACATTTGCCACCCTCCAACCTGTAGCAACTGTTCAATAATTTATAGAATTATGGAAGATGACAACCAATGCATCCACTATTTCCATGGCTACCTCTTTTAGTACTCTGGGATGCAGATCAGCAGGCCCTGAGGATTTATCGGCCTTCAGGAGACAGAAAGTGTGGTTTTTAAAAGCCTTTCGATTGTAGGAGAAAGTGGGGACTGAGGGAGGAAAGGACTTCAACTTTTAAAGTGCTGTGGTAGAATGAGTCATACAACTCACCAATTCCCTGTCCAGTCATTTACTGTGTAAAGTCTGAGATATAATTAGGCTTGCTGACCCCAGTCACAGGGTACTTGCCTCACTAGGGGAAATGTAATATTGTGGAGTGTCTGGTGGGGGGTTAAAGTCATGGACCATGTCAGTGCATCAGGAGGCCGGGTATAACTTGGGCACATTCGGCTGCCTGCACGTAAACCCCCCCGGAGAGGCTGGTTAGCGATTTAAATATTTACATTTACAGTGAATTCCAGCGATATTTTAACCGGCATTTTAAATTTAACGGCACATGCCCGGGTTTCCCGGGCTTCCTGAAACCAAGGTGAGAAGTTGTTAGCGTTAGTGTTTTCTCAGAAGAATCACTCAACACTCAGAGTCGGTTCCAACGCCTGGCGGCCTTTATTACGCTTAGTGGGGAGGAAAAACTCAGGACCGTATCCAGGTTTCTCTCCACCGAACAAAGGGTTACATGCACCTTTATATGTTTCACAACAGTTACAAAACAGTTTACTACAGCTACACAGCCCATCACGGCTGGACACAAGCCAATCACAACGATTATAGATTACATATAGGTTCTTTTAACCCAATAGAATTCCCCTATTATCCCGGGAACCATATGTTCGGTTATTGTCAGCTTGGGCTGATCGATGACTTTATTGGTTCTCTCCCTAGTTCTTTCATCTGGGAGAAATAATTGGTTTATAACCTTGTTTACAGGAGATGGTTTCCCTCTTATCTTTCTTCCTGGGGAATTAATTGGTTTATGACCTTGTTCACAGGAGATGGTTTCCTTCTTATCTCTGTCTTCCCGCATCCCAGGCATTCCTATAGTGGGCCTCACAGGGTTATTGCTTGGTCATTGAACGTTCAACAGTTCACAGCTTGACTACCTGATTTCCCATCATGCCTGGGCAGCCATTTTATGTGTGTGTCCATTTGAAGCTTATCTGAGTTTTAAATATCCAGCAGGTGCCTAATGCCTAGTTATATATATATATTTCTACTCTCTACAACAATTCCCCCTTTCGGTAAAGGGACTAGTCCTAGTCCCCTTTTAACCGACCGTATTGCCTTTATCAGATATTTGTGCACGGCCCGGTATTCCTTGCCTCAACGTGCTGGCCAGTCACGCGGTTTCAGGAGTCCCGGTTGCTTAGATCAAATTAACAAAGGCTAACTCCTCCCGTCCCCTTATCAAACAGGCTTGTTTAATATCCGGGGAACGGTGATTGGTCCGTCTCCGCTGTTTGTGGCGCCTGCATTCCTGGCAGGCCATCACGCCCCATGTTATTGCTAAGATCAATTGTATTCCGACCAGTATGTGTGAAATAATTCTAATCCATGGGTGGATGTTCACATTTATTCCCCAGTCCCAGACCTTTCTCCACCAACTCTGACTTTGTAAGTCTACATCGATATCTTCTTCCAGTTCTTTGATTTTAGTTTGCAGTTGGTGATAGTTCGGTTAGATGTGGGATAGGGACCTGATCTGGCTCGTCATAATCCTGTAAATGATCATGGAGCTGATCAGTTACTTCAATAACTTCAGACGTCCGGCGCCTAACCTGGGTGATATGCGCTTGCCCGATCGCGACAGGTCGTAGTGGTGTAAAGCAAAAGTTTGGCTGCGGTATAGGGCACTGCAGGTCATTATACTGGTATGAACGCTCTGTGGTAGAGATGCAGTATCTTCCCCTCCCTCCGTAGCCTGCCCTCGCGAAGTGCATGTGTGCGGGCACTATTTCTAGTACACACCCGTCGGTTCGGTTAAACCCGCACTCGTCTAGCTCCCCTCGGCCCACCGGGTGAGGGCATACTGTGATTTCCCCCCTTTGCTTGCAATCTGCTAGGGAAATCCCGGTAAGTATGTTGTTTCGACAAACGGCAGAGGTGGTGGTCAGGTAGTAGCGTATGGAGACATTTTCCCGTATTACTCCGATATTCTCTCGTTGGTATAGGGGGAACGGCCCTGAATCCGGCGTGGCTATAGGGATCATCAGGACTATCCCTATCCCGGTAGTCCTACCCATCTGGCAATCTGGAATTGCTGGGTATACTTGGGTCAGTCCCTTCAGAGTACAATTATCCAGTGTCCCCCTTTGGTTCGCCAACTGAGCTAAATGTGAACTGTCTATCCAATCAGGTACTTCCCCGCGTTGGATCTGGTCGAGGTTGTGGCGGATCTGTCCCACCATCCACAGACCATAAGCGTGACAGAGTTGCCCCTGTCTTTGCTTTACTGTATCTTCTTGTTCTCTATCAATGAGGTGATTGATGGTTTTGGCGTGAGCTTCCAGGACTGAGATGCCATCCAACTCGATTTCGGCACCCTCCTTTCCTACTTTCCTAGGTTGGCTTGGTCTTCCTGGTTTTGCTCCATCCTCTCCAATAACCCCTTCATCACCCCTCTAAGCTGTTCCACCCTCTCATTTAATCCTTGTATGTCTATCGAGTTCACTACGGAGGTCCCTGTATTGAAAACGGTAGCAACATCATTAACTATTTCCCTCTTCATCCTGGGGGCTAACCCCTGTCCCCGGAACCTACTGGCACCCATTGCATCGACAGCCTGCTGCATTACAACTTTACTTAATACATTGTACATCTTCCTTGACTGTTCTGTAAAGTATTCCGGCATCTGGATGCCTGAAATATTGATCATAACAGGCACAATTTCATGTTTAACATTATCATACAACAGTTCCCCCTTGTTGTACATTACAATCCCATTCTCTGGTCCCTTCGTAGTTATGGGGCAAGGCAGTTCCTCGGGCAATGTAGTGATTCTTATGGGGCGCGGTGTCGGAGGGGGTGAGAAACATACATACAATGATATTGCAGCCGCCCCCGCCTCCTCGTAATACCCACACAGCCCCATTCCCTTCTTGCGGATGACTGATTGCTGGGATTGTCCCGGAGGCGTGCAAATTATGCCGAAAGTACATTCATCAGGCCCTTTGACATCCCTCCGTTTAATGCATCTGCTCCTTATACCCGTGGAGCACTGTACACATACTCTTATTCTTATTAGGATTCTTATTAGGATTCACTTGTAACCATGCATTAAAATAAGTCCTGTCCTTGCTCCAGTCCTTGGCTGCTGGGATGCACATTCCGTCCGTTAAATTAAACAAGACTCCATAGTTCATGTAGTTGTTTATTTCCAGCGTGCTCTGCTGTCCGTCGGTGTTGCCCAGGGTACGTGCATGTCGCAGGGCTATCCATATTACGAGTAAGTATTATCTGTAATTATGCCTTTCCGGTATTCCCATTCCGGTAAGTATTATCTGTAATTTTAAACAGACGGCCTGGTCATCACCAGGGGTTAAGTTTTTTTTGCTCTACGAGTGTCCCTGTCACCCTGCAAAATCAGAAGCACAAGGTTATAATCGAACCATTTCGAGCTGAATCTGTAGGGCGTGCGCCCGTGTCTTTACCCACTTAAATATTACCCAAACTCCTATGACCAAGGCCAAAGCTATTCCTCTAAACATCGCTGTCTGCTTTACCGTTAGGTTGGGTTTGTGGACTACACCTACCCACCATGGGGTACATTGGCTCTATTGCCAGAGGTGATGGTGCTATGGCTGCGCACTGCACTATCCGTCTAGTCCCGTTATCTCTTCCAGCCTGTTTATCTTAGCTTTTAACTCTTCAATTTGTTTTGTTTGAGTATCTATTTCTTTATTGTATCAGGCAAGTATTATTGCATAAGCTAGTTCTGTTTTTATTTTTGTTTCCTCTGTTAGGTGAGTTTTTTTTTCCTGTTAAGAAATCCAAATTAATAATGTTCAGTATAAAACGGCTGTCAATGGAAAGGGTTAACTCCTTTCCAGGTTTGTAAGAAGACCTGATGTCATTACGTGACTTCACGTAATCATCTGAAAAAAAGTCTTTGTGCCTTCAAAACTGGCTTCGAAATTAGGAATCCGTTAAAAACAGCATAAATCATTAGAGTAAACTCCAATGTTTTCTTAACTTCTAATTCAAGTACTTGCCAAATAATTTTTTTTTTTTAAATTGTTTTAAAACAAGACCACACATACAATAGCAATTTTGTTTACTGAAATTCAATTCTGTTTTTTTTTATTTCTCTCTTTCTCCTCGTTATCTTCAAAACCCTCCTGCTTGTTTCGACTGTTCGGGACTTTTTTTGATAAACACTGTCCATTTTGGAAATCTTTTCAAACTACATTGAAACTTTTTCATAATTTAAAATTCGAATCCATGTAGAGTGTTTTTTACTTATTTCAATTTTTTTTTTCTTCTAATTAAACCAATATCTTTTTCACAGCAAACATCAACTAGTATTTAGTAAGTTATGTCTTTTTCCATTTAGTCTGTTACATCTTTTTTTTTTCTTCAAATTAGGTTTTGTATTTTACACGGAGGGTTCGTAACTCCATAAAGTTGTTAATTTAAAATCATTTGTTTACTTTCAAAGTGGCGTCTTTATCTTTTTCTTTTTCTCCATAACTGGAATGGAGTCCAGCTTTGAGAGTTTGAGGGCTGCCTTTCGTTATCTCAAAATTTAACATTTTCCAAAAGTTCCTTTTACACCTTCGCAGATAGCTCGCCACTTGCCCAGGAGTTTGACCTGATCAGATTTAATTTAATCTTTTTCTTTTTTTTTTTGAATCCACCTCAGTATTTTCTGTGCCTTCTCTGAATATCTCAAAATCCCAATTCAAACTTTGTAATTTCAATCTTTATTTAAAACTTTTTTTTGCTAGAAGCTCTTTTTTTTTAAAGCATTCTTTATCTCATTCCGAGACTAAATTTATGTCTTTCAACCCAATCAATCATTGCATGTTTTCTTTCGGCAAGTAAGTGAGCGTGTTAAATAAATCTTTTGCTCAACAAACCTATCCTTTATTTGTTTATTTTCCTAGCTCCGTAACTTATCATCCGAATAAATCCACACCTGCGTTTCTAACTTAAATGTCTTAAAACTTCCCACATACAGGACAACACTACAAAGGGTTAAAAAAGACTTTCACTCTGTTTCTAAAATAAACAGACACTTGCATTCCTCTTCCAACCAGGCTTTCGGAACATGAAAACATAAAAAATTCATTCCGCAGTCAAAAATCACACAGGCACTTCTCATTTAATACACACGTTCACAAAAGTCTCTCTTCTTTCCTATTAATCTTTTTCTTTGGCCGGTTCTATTCCTCTTCCATACTTCACTTAAGACAATCACCGTCAGTTTTTTTTTTTTTCTTTTTGACTTTCCGTTCCTTCTCCCATCATTCCCTTTGCTTTGCTGGTAGTTCCTGAGGATTCCACCCTGAGCTAATCATTTTTTTTTTTTCGATTAGCTTCTTTTGTTTTTTTTCGCCAGATGGCGGGTAATGGACCCTTCTGATCCCCACTCAAGGTTACTTGCTTTCATGGCCATTCCTGGGTAGGACTAGAACCGTTAGGAATCTATTCTCAGAGGTCCGCTTTCTACCTAGCGTAACTTGTAGTAAACCGTCTCCTTGCTACTGTCAGGTCACAAGTTCTGCTGTTACACAAACTTATACAATTCTTAAAACGCGTTTAAGCAATTCCCGCAGTGCTTACGTTAACCTTAACGACTACCTACCACCGCTCGGCCCGTTGGTCCGACCTTGTTCACAGGTTTGGATTCCGTTAGCCGCTGTACACCGCTTGGTTCTACCCCGGGGTATTTCAAATTACACTACTGGGTCCGGAAGATGTCTCTCGGAATCACGATCCCACGGTCTAAGTGTGTTCCCTATGCCTACTTGGTTCCTGGCCGTCACGTGGGACAAAAGTCCTCTTAATTCAGGCTCAGGCTAGGTGTTTGAGATATTAGACCGTCTCCTCGTGTCGATCAACCAGCTTCCACCTTCCGCACACTTTATAATTAAACATTGTTTTTTATACTCACCCGGGTTTTTTTTTTCCAAGGGCGTCCAGCGACTCCGGGAAATCCCGTCGACTACGCCATTGTTAGCGTTAGTGTTTTCTCAGAAGAATCACTCAACACTCAGAGTCGGTTCCAACGCCTGGCGGCCTTTATTACGCTTAGTGGGGAGGAAAAACTCAGGACCGTATCCAGGTTTCTCTCCACCGAACAAAGGGTTACATGCACCTTTATATGTTTCACAACAGTTACAAAACAGTTTACTACAGCTACACAGCCCATCACGGCTGGACACAAGCCAATCACAACGATTATAGATTACATATAGGTTCTTTTAACCCAATAGAATTCCCCTATTATCCCGGGAACCATATGTTCAGTTATTGTCAGCTTGGGCTGATCGATGACTTTATTGGTTCTCTCCCTAGTTCTTTCATCTGGGAGAAATAATTGGTTTATAACCTTGTTTACAGGAGATGGTTTCCCTCTTATCTTTCTTCCTGGGGAATTAATTGGTTTATGACCTTGTTCACAGGAGATGGTTTCCTTCTTATCTCTGTCTTCCCGCATCCCAGGCATTCCTATAGTGGGCCTCACAGGGTTATTGCTTGGTCATTGAACGTTCAACAGTTCACAGCTTGACTACCTGATTTCCCATCATGCCTGGGCAGCCATTTTATGTGTGTGTCCATTTTAAGCTTATGTGAGTTTTAAATATCCAGCAGGTGCCTAATGCCTAGTTATATATATATATTTCTACTCTCTACAACAGAAGTGACCGGCAATTAATGGGGCTCAGTAAAAGTCTGGCAAATGCAACAATAAATAGTCAGTGTGCACAGTTGCTTCTTACCGATCATTGGGAAAGGGTTTGTTGAGAGAACTTGTGGCGAGAGCTTAATTGCTGCACTGGAGATATTGAGACACAAGATCAAGGTAGATGTAGACAGGATGTTTCCTCTTGTGGGGGAATCTAGAACTAGGGGACATAGTCTCAGAATAAGGGGCCGCCCATTTAAAATGTAAATGAGGAGGAATTTCTTCTCTCAGAGGGTTGTGAATCTTTGGAATTCTCTACCCCAGAGAGCTGTGGAGGCTGGGTCATTGAATATATTTAAGGTGGAGATAGACAGATTTTTGAACGATAAGGGAGTCAAGGGTTATGGGGAGCGGGCAGGGAAGTGGAGTTGATCTTATTGAATGGCGCAACAGGCTCGAGGGGCCAGATGGCCGACTCCTGTTCCTATTTCTCATGTTCTTACATTCTTACAATGGGTAGCGTCCAAGGGTAGATTGGCTGTGAAATGCTTTGGGACGAACTGATGGAGTTGAAAGGTGCTATATAAATACAAGTTTCTTCTTTTTCCAAAAATAATGTACAGTATTACACAGGTTGGCTTTAAGGGTGCTTGTACTATAAAAATCCATCTGGCTCACTAATGGTCTTAAGGGAAATAAATCTTACCTGGTCTGGCCTACAGATCAGACTCGAGACTCTCAGTGTTATGTACGCATGAATAATTGACAAACTGAGCCAGGAGAAAAGTAACTTAAACCGTGTGCTTTATACAACAACCCAAACTGGTGTCCAGGAACCGGCATGAACCAGCATGAATAAGAGCAACTGTGAATAGCTCCCGCTGGGTCCTAAAGCCCGTCCAGTGAGCTGTAACTACAAATAGAGTGTGATCATAACATATTTCCTCCCTTTTTAAAACCATAGTCTATGTACAGACAAAGTCCTTGAGCTAGTCAGGCCGTGTTCTGATACGCTGAGACTGGCGTGGAGCTTGTGGTGTTTGATCGAGGTTATCGGCTGGGAAACAGAACGGTGTCTCTGTCCCATCCTGCTGGTCTGTCGGCCTGTGAGTTGGGATCAGTCTACGAGTGTTCCATCGAGTTCCATCATTGAGCTCGCAGGTGTGAGGGCTGAACTTTTGTCCGATCTGTTTCGGAGGCGAAAGTGAAGATGCGAGCTTATGACTACAGGCACTTAACTCTGACCCAGTCTCCGTTCTTCAGTTGGGGCTTTTGAGCATGCCGTTTTGTGTCAGTGTACGACTTCGCTTTTCGTTGGCACGCCGAAATCTGGGATGCGAGTGTGGTTATCTTCGCGCTAGGTTTGGCTGGGGGTTTGAGAATGTCCAGATTCCGCCCAATCATGAGTTCAGCGGGTGTCTTCCCCGTGAGCGAGTGTTTTGTCGAACGGTATGTGCAGAGAATGGTTTGAACTGCTTCGTCGAATGTTTGGCCTGCTGACAGGTTGGCTTTCAAACCCTCTTTGATGATGCAGTTAAATCACTCAACACCTCTGCTGCTTTGAGGATTGTACCAAGCAATGCTCGATAGCATGATGAATGAGGAAATCCGCGAACTGGTCAGACATAAACTGTGGTCCATTGTCAGTGATTATGATCACTGGAGGCCCCACTTCATGAACAGTGAAGAATAGTGATGATCGTTGTGAGGTCACTAAACTTGATTTTGCGATTTCTGGCCATTTGGAACGCAGGTCATGTACTACAACAAGGAAACGCTGGTGCTGTGGAGCTGCTTCAACTGGACCGAAGATATCCAACTGAAGTTGTTGCCATGGTCTTTGTGGCCATGGAATGGGCTTCATTGGCGCTGGTCGGATGTTTGTGGCCTTTTCGCTCAGACTGCATGCTTTGCAATGTGAGACAAACTCCTCGATGCAAGTGTCAATCCCAGGCCACCATACTGAATCGCGACATCTCTGCTTCATGCGGACAATGCCAGGGTGTCCATCGTGTGCCAATGAGAGAACGCGCTGTTGAAGCGACTCGAGAATTACTGCTCTATCAACATGATCTAGGCAGCCATCAAACGGAAAATTCATCGCGAAGTCTGTGGAAGGTTTTCAGCTCTTCCAGAATTTGCTTAGGCCACTCAGTCTGGAGGAAGTGGCTCATGTGCTGGAGTGTAGCATCACGCTGTGATTCGATTTTGAGTTTGTCACAGGAGACAAGGTTTCTGATGGACTGAGTGATGATCGACGAGACATATGTGTCGTCATCTGTGAACAAGTCAGCACCAGAGTCCGAAACAGGTGTCGAGCGGCTGAGCATGTCAGTTATATGGTTGCGATTGCCAGCGATGTACTGTACATAAAAGTTATACTGATGAAGGCGATCTGGCCATCGGCTGATTCGTAGTGGTCTGTGCCCAGATCCAGTTGTAGCGAGTAGTGTAGGTGTAGGAGGGTAAATTTCCTGCCATAGAGCTAGATGTGCCAGTGTTCACATGCGTAGATGCAAGCGAGTGCTTCGCGTTCCCCTGTAGAGTATTTACGTTCTGCAGACGAGAGCGTGCGAGAGGCAAAGGCGACTGGGCGTTCCAGGCCGTCAATTCATTGTGAGAGCACAGCACCTATGGCAGTGCCTGATGCATCCGTGGAAACGTACGTAGTGGCATTCGGATCAAAGTGCGCGAGGATAGGAGGGGATGTGATTTTCTCCTTAAGTGTGGTGAATGCCTGAGCCTGGGAATCTGTCCATTCCCAAGGGAAGTCCTTGCGCAGAACTTGCAAAGTGGTTCAGCAATGTGCGCGTAGTGAGGGACAAACTTCAGATAGAAGTTGCAAGTGCTGAGGAATGATGAAAGTTCTTTGATGTTGGTAGCCTCCTGCATTCGCTGAATCATGTCAATGTAACTCCTTGTGCTGTGACTCTGTCGCCCAGAAAGTTTATTTCTCCAGCAGCGAATATACACTTATCGGCATTAAGTGTAATGTTATGTGTAGCAAGTCTAACCATAACTGTGTGAAGTCTCTGGTCATGTTCTTCCATTGTCCGTCCAGGGACGACGATATCGTCAAGCAGATTGAGGGCTCCCTCTATGCTTGCTAGCATAGTAGTGACAATCTTCTGAAATGCACTTGGTGAAGAAGATAGTCCGTAGGGCATGCGTCGATACTGATACAGACCATCATGTGTCGTGAATGCCGTGAGCAGTTTGC
The DNA here is from genome assembly GCF_044704955.1 of Pristiophorus japonicus. Classification (NCBI taxonomy): domain Eukaryota; kingdom Metazoa; phylum Chordata; class Chondrichthyes; family Pristiophoridae; genus Pristiophorus; species Pristiophorus japonicus. The sequence continues at coordinate 176,676,279 of NC_091987.1, read as the reverse complement.
TGTCCTCCGCTGGGGGTACTTGCAGGTAACTGCGGCGCATGTCGAGTTTCGTAAAAACTGTTGAGCCGTGAATTCTGACGACAGTTCGTCGATGGTAGGAAGAGGGGACTTGTCGGGGATGATGGCCTTGTTGACCTCTTTCAGGTCGATGCATAGGCGGATCTCCCCATTTTTAAGTCAGGCAAAGACTTAAGTTCGAGATCCAGGGTGAGGCGTCGATGCTCTCAATGATTCCCTGAGATTCGAGTTGCGTTAATTCTGCGGATACTTGGTCGCGAACCGCGAATGGGAGACGGCGAAGTCGCTGCGTATCCGGTTTGACGGAAGGGTCAACACGGGGATGATGGCAGAATTTTGTTGTCACTCCAAACCCTGTGAAGATTGAGGGATACTGCTTGTCAAAGTCCACTGTGTACACAGGTGTGCCCAAGCTTGTCAAAAAGGTCAACATCTATAAGGCTTCATCCCTTCGCGACATAAAAGGAAAAGTTCTCCAATGTTATGTCCTTGTACTATATCGGGAAAGATATGACTCCAAGTACCTCAATTCTGGAGTCGGGACTGTGCATGGAGAATGGAAGTTGTGCACTGCAGTTGACAGTGTGTGAAATGGGTTTTGTACACAGCCTCGCTCAATATGGAGACTTTGGCTCCAAGATCAATGAGGAGGCAGCAGGCGTCCTTGAATTTGCCCGAACCGATGTGCGATATGTCACTAACGGTGTAAACCATACTGGGTTCATCACTATCGGGGTTGTCCACATGTCGAATATGCTGCGATGAGCAACAGACACAAGCAAAATGGTTCATTTTACCACATGCAGAGCTTTTCTTCCCACGTGCAGGGCAGTTAGGACTCTTTGCTGAGTGTGATTTGTCCCCACAATTAAAGCAGTGGAAGTTAGGCCCGCGATCCATAGTTGGTGGCTTATTACTAGCCCTGGGTCTCTGCTGTGATTTCCACTTTGGACGAACGCCTTGCACATGGGCTGTAGCCGCAGTCTGCTGCACAGGGGAGCAGGGGATCTGATTGCTTTTGAATCGGAAAGTGCTGATTCAATTTGGATGGCCAAATTAGTTGCTTTATCCAATGTCAATTTATCATCCTCCATTAGTAAGTGTTCCCGAATGCAGGGGATCGTTGTTTTCTCAGTCATTTGATCCCTGATCATTTCCTCTGGGAGTGCTCCAAAGTTACACGTAGCGGCCAGTTCAGTTAATGAAATGATGTACTGTTTGATTGGTTCACCGTTCCCTTGCCCCCTTTGACAAAATTGGTATCTCTCCATCACAATACTTTTCTTTGGCCCAAAATAGTTCTCTAGGGCGCTTATCATTTTATTGTAGGACTCCATGCCTTCGATTTGGCCAAAGATGCGTTGGCCTTCAGTGCTGAGACAGTGGATAAGTATTGCATGGCGGCGAGCTGGTGTTACGTTGTCACCATCTAACCCACTCACCGTGGTGTAGGTAGAAAAGCTTTTTATCCATCTCGGGCCATGGAATTGGTGGGTCCCCGGGTGTGGAGAGGAAAGGCGGAGTGGGGGGGGGGTGTTGTAGGGGGATTAATTTGAGTCATCCTCATCGCCAAATTATGTTATGTACGCACAAATCATTGACAAACTGAGCCAGGTGAAATGTAACTTAACTTACTGTGCTTTTATACAACCCAAAATGGTGTCCCCAAAACAGCATGAGTACAATAACTGTGAATAGCTCCTGCACGGTCCTAATGCCTGTCCTGTGAGCTGTAACAAATAAATAGAGTATGAACACAACATACAGCAATGTGGTGATTCTTAACAGCTCTCTGAAATGCCGTACTAAGCCACTCAGTTTTAAAAAACTGCAACACAGTCACTGCTGTAACGTAGGAAACACGACAGCCAATTGCACACAACAAGCCCATACAAACAGCAATGTGATAATGACCAGATAATCTGTTTTAGTGATGTTGGTTGATGAATAAATATTGGCCAGGACACTGGGGAGAACTGCCTTGCTCCTCTTCGAAATAGTGCTGTGATATATTCACAGAGCACAGCACACACAGCTCCCTATAAGGCAGGCAGCTCTGTCGGAAGCCTCCGGAAATCTGCCTGGTTCTGTTTATTATTAATCCTGCACTTGCAGTACACAATACGTCCACATCCATAGTGTGGCGCTACAAACAATTCAAGCTTACAGACATTACACTTCTCCCTCCTTAATGAAGAAGCCATTATAGATGTTAACAAATATGATGTGATTGGGATTACGGAGACGTGGCTCCAGGATAATCAGGGCTAGGAACTCAACATCCAAGGGTATTCAACATTCAGGAAGGATAGAATAAAAGGAAAAGGAGGTGGGGTAACATTGTTGGTTAAGGAGGAGATTAAGGCAATAGTTAGGAAGGACATTAGCTTGGATGATGTGGAATCTATATGGGTAGAGCTGCAGAACACCAAAGGGCAAAAAACGTTAGTGGGAGTTGTGTACAGACCTCCAAACAGTAGTCGTGATGTTTGGGAGGGCATCAAACATGAAATTAGGGGTGCGTGCAATAAAGGTGCAGCAGTTATAATGGGTGACTTTAATATGCACATAGATTGGGCTAACCAAACTGGAAGCAATACGGTGGAGGAGGATTTCCTGGAGTGCATAAGGGATGGTTTTTTAGACCAATATGTCGAGGAACCAACTAGGGGGGAGGCCATCTTAGACTGGGTGTTGTGTAATGAGTGAGGATTAATTAGCAATCTTGTTGTGCGAGGCCCCTTGAGGAAGAGTGACCATAATATGGTGGAATTCTGCATTAAGATGGAGAATGAAACAGTTAATTCAGAGACCATGGTCCAGAACTTAAAAAAGGCTAACTTTGAAGGTATGAGGCGTGAATTGGCTAGGATAGATTGGCGAATGATACTTAAGGGGTTGACTGTGGTTGGGCAATGGCAGACATTTAGAGACCGCATGGATGAACTACAACAATTGTACATTCCTGTCTGGCATAAAAATAAAAAAGGGAAGGTGGCTCAACCGTGGCTATCAAGGGAAATCAGGGATAGTATTAAAGCCAAGGAAGTGGCATACAAATTGGCCAGAAATAGCAGCGAACCCAGGGATTGGGAGAAATTTAGAACACAGCAGAGGAAAACAAAGGGTTTGATTAGGGCAGGGAAAATGGAGTACGAGAAGAAGCTTGCAGGGAGCATTACGACGGATTGCAAAAGTTTCTATAGATATGTAAAGAGAAAAAGGTTAGTAAAGATAAACGTAGGTCCCCTGCAGTCAGAATCAGGGAAAGTCATAACTGGGAACAAAGAAATGGTGGACCAATTGAACAAGTACTTTGGTTCGGTATTCACTGAGGAGGACACAAACAACCTTCCGGATATAAAAGGGGTCGGAGGGTCTAGTAAGGAGGAGGAACTGAGGGAAATCCTTATTAGTCGGGAAATTGTGTTGGGGAAATTGATGGGATTGAAGGCCGATAAATCCCCAGGACCTGATGGACTGCATCCCAGAGTACTTAAGAAGATAGAGTGATGGAGATGTGATGAGAGGCACAGCAGGATGAAGGTGAGTGTGGCTTTGTACTCTCGTTTTGAGATCTAATGAGATCATTGAAACGTTTAAGGCACTCCACCCAGCTCCTGACCACATCCCTGCTGCTGACCTCTGCAATCTCCAACCAGGCTGTTTTGGTGTCCTGGGGAGGTCTTTTCCGCTCATCGGAAGGGAAGAGGACCTCCCTGCGTCCTCTGACTCTCTCCATAAGCATATGGATGGAGCCATGGGAGAACCAGTGTGCAGCCCTGCACCTCTGTGCAGTCATTGTCAGTATTTGCAGCATTCCAATGCTGTAGCGCACTGACAGCACTATGTTAAAATGACATTCAAATCCAATGTGGCCCCTTTAAAGATCCTGGCTGAAAACGTGCCATCGATGACTTCACCAGAGCCACATCATTTAATTGGACTGGGTACCTTGGAGTACCTCCTCTCCTGGACTGACAGCTTCCACTGAGTGGAGCATCTATGGCCGATGGCTTCGGGAATAGCATAAAGTGATGAGGCTCCCACCTGAGTTAGGCAGGTGCCTCAGGCCGCAGAACAGAAAGGAGAGGTAAGTAGTCTCTTTTATGGCTCCCATACTACACAGTTTACACTGGGATGGGGGGGAATTAAAGTTGTCACATTTTTGTTCCACTTTCCATGATGAAATTATAGGATGGTCTTAAGGTACAAACACTTGTTTGTTTGTTCTTCTCTCCTCTCTCTCTTCCTCCTTTTTAGTTATTAATAATAAAACATATTTTCTCCCCTACTCACCCTTATAGATTGATACAGCACAGAAGGAGGCCATTTCACCCATCATGCCTGTGCCGCACTCCCCTGCTCTTTCCCCATTGTCCTGCAAAGCTTTCCTGTTCAAGTATTTATCCAATTCACTTTTGAAAGTTACTGTTGAATCTGCTTCCACCACTCTTTCAGGCAGTGCGTTTCAGATCATAACAACTCGCTGCATAAAAAAATTCTCATCTCTCCTCTGTTATTTTGCTAATTACCATAAGTCTGTGTCCTCTGGTTACCAACCTTCCTGCCAGTGGAAACCATTTCTTATTTACTCGATCAAAACCCTTCAGAATTGAACACCTCTATTCACTCTCCTCTTAACATTCTCTGCTATAAGAACGATCCCAGCTTCTCGAGTCTCCCCATGTAACTAAAGTCCCTCATCCCTGGGTCTTTCTAGTAAATTTCCACCACACCCTCTCCAAGGCCTTGACATCCTTCCTAAAGTGTGGTGCCCAGAATTGGACACAATGCTGAGGCGTAACCAATTTAGGCTGTTTATATTAACCTTCACAAGTTTTCTATAAATAGTAAATAGTGGAAATCGTGTTTCTTGCAGTTTGCTATTTTCCTCCTAATCTTGGCTATGAACATAATATTGCCTTCTTGTTCAGGCAAACAGGAAGTGATGCCAGTTAGCCGCACTATAATCGCAGTCACCAAAAAACGAACATTAAAGGGAAAGCCCCGAAAAGGAAAAGTCTAAATAAATCACTGCATACACAGATGTTGCATTTTTCTCTGTTTGTATTTGTCATTTAGTGAATGTACTGAGACTTAATCTTTCAGAGATCGAGCTTTCAGCTGTAGAATTAATTCTGCCACAGTCACTATCTGAAAACAAAGTAAAAGCAGAAGAAAGTTCCTGCCCAGTCCACTGTTTTTGGTCCTTCTCCAACTCCGGAAAGCTGCACGGCATGTTGCTGATACTGCTGTCCCCTTTAGGGACAACTCGTTTCCATGGCACTGTGTAGTACAGGGTCAAGTGTGATAGACTCATTACACCATCTGTTCTTACACATCATTCCTGCTGACCTCCAGGTTCGAAGGTAATTCAAATATCTATTTTAACTGTTTGAGTGCCACAGATGTGTTTCCCTAAACAGATTGCAGTCAGGCTCGACTCCAGCTCTGAGCAGGATATTCAGCAGGAGCCCCTGTTCAGGTTTTGACTTGGAAAACATGAGTTGGTGGCACCTCTGATGGAAATAGATTAATCTTTGAAATCCGGGCTTGCAATCAGCTGAAAAAATATCCTGTAAAGCTCATTTTCAGCCAGTGAAAACCTAATTTTACTAAGCTTCCCCAAAATGGATGGTGGAAGCCAGGAAGAGGAAAAAAAATCAAAGTAAGTACAACACTTTAAACTTTATGGCCCTGAATTTCCATGCGCGGAGTTGCGCTGCATTTGTGCCAATGTGAGCTGTGCTGCTCCACCGATGGTCGGCAGAGCTATTTGCATCAGAATTTTGTGGATCGGCTCATTTCCATATAAACCCCGTATAAAACACCTCAGTTGGGGCGGTGTCCCGGGCAGAGCGGTATATTTTGCGCCGGACCCAGAGCTTGGAGCGGGGTGCTAAGGGAGGCGTTGCAGCCTTTTTTAGGGCACTAGGCCGGCTGAGCAAGGGAAAATCCTGAGCTAAAGAGCCAGCCTCGGAGCGCCATAACAGAGGCCTGGGGGGGCGGGGGAAAACCTGAAAAAACCCACCAAAAACATTCCTAATACATAGCTCACATAACAACATAAATTGCAAAATAAATCTTTAAAAAAACGATCACATATACCTGAAGTTACTTCCCTCACTGCGGCCGCAATAACTTGGATTTGGCAGCTTTCACAGGCGCTCTCACCAGGGCGCTCTCGACAGGGCGCTCTCGACAGGGCGCTCTCGACAGGGGGCTACGGGTCGAGCACGATTCAAAAGTCGTGCCAGTGTCACAACCAGGGCCGTTGTACACCGGCTCGCCTCTCCCGGGAGGTACTCCTCTGTCTCGGCAATACCGGCACCGAATATCCCTGCGGGGCACAGGAAGCTGGCCGTCCGGGCGCAACTGCTTTCCGCCGCCATTGCCGCCCCTCAGTGGCAGTAGGAGGGGTGGCAGAAGACCGAATTAACACCCCAAGGAATATTCCGGGATGCTTGGACATTAGAGTGCAGCCTTTAAATGCCAATGTTGGCTAAATATTGCAGAAGCAGGCTGGGAAAGCAGCAGGTTAGCAAAGTTAGTGAACTGTCACTAGCTCGACTGGATGTCTCATGGGTGTTCTTTAGCCACGTTTCACCAATGCCTATCACAAGAGCCGGTAGCAGAGGCAGCCAATGAACGACAATGGCACAGAGGCATAAAAGAACCCACAATTTCAATGGGTCAGGACAATCAAATCCTCCTCAATGAAACAGAGCAGAGAAGAGACAGATGGCCGGGTGTTTGTGAGAGGAAGCCTCCAAAAGATGTTTCTCGTACCATGTGGAGGGAGGTGGCACTGGCACTCAGTGCGGGTTTTCTCACTCCTGGGACTGCAGAGCGCTGCTGCAAAAAGTTACATGCTCTGACCAGGATGTGCAAGGTAAAACACCACCCTATCTGTACCCTGGACACCAGTACACTCACAGTACACCATCAAAAACTACAGCTAAAAATAGAAAGACTTGCATTTCTATAGCGCCTTTCACAACCACCAGATGTCTCAAAGTGCTTTACAGCCCATGAAGTATTTTTTGGCGTGTAGTCACTGTTATAATGTGGGAAATGCCACAGCCAATTTACTCACAAGTCAGCTCCCACAAATAGCAACGTTATAATGACCAGATAATCTGTTTTTTGTTATGTTAATTGAGGGATAAATATTGGCCAGGACACCGAGGATAACGCCCCTGCACTTAGGAACATAAGTAATAGGAGCAGGCGTAGGCCACTTGACCCTTCGAGCCTGCTCCGCCAATTAATAAGATCATGGCTGATCTGATCATGGACTCAGCTCCACTTCCCTGCCCTCTCCCCATAACCCTTTTTTCCCTCATCGCTCAAAAATCTGTCTGTCTCTGCCTTAAATATATTCAATGACCCAGCCTCCACAGCTCTTTGGCAAAGAATTCCACAGATTTACAACCCTCTGAGAAGAAATTCCTCCTCATCTCGGTTTTAAATATACGGCCTCTTATTCTGAGACTTAGTCCCCTAGTTTTGGTTTTCCCTATGAGGGGAAATATTCTCTCTGCATCCACCTTGTCGACCCCCTCATTATCTAATATGTTTAGATAAGATCACCTCTCATTCTTCTGAACTCCAATGAGTATAGGCCTAAACTACTCAACCTATCTTCATAAGTCAACCTCCTCATCTCTGGAATCAACCTAGTGAACCTTCTCTGAACAGTCTCCAATGCAAGTATATCCTCCCTTATATACCAAAAACCTGTAGCAGGACTTCTCTGCTTTTATACTCCATCCCCCTTGCAATAAAGGTCAACGTTCCATTTGCCTTCCTGATCACTTGCTGTACCTGCATACTAACTTTTTGTGTTTCATGCACCAGGACCCCCAGATCTCTCTGTACTGCAGCACTTAGCAATTTTTCTCCATTTAAATTATAATTTGCTTTTCTATTTTTTCTGCCAAAGTGGATAACCTCACATTTTCCCACATTATACTCCATCTGCCGAATTTTTGCCCACTCACTCAGCCTGTCTATATCCCTTTGGAAATGTTTTTTGTCCTCCTCACAATTTGCTTCCCCACCCATCGTTGTATCAGCAAACTTGGCTACATTACACTCGGTCCCTTCATCCAAGTCATTCTTTGAAAATCTTCTTCGAAATAGTGTGAGGGATCTTTTACATCCACTTTAGTGGGCAGACGGGGCTTTGATTCGACGTTTCATCCGAAAGACGGCATCTTCGACAGTGCAGCACTCCCTCAGCACTGCACAGCGTCAACTTAGATTTTTTTTTGTGCTCAAGTTCCTGGAGTGGGACCTGAAGCTACAGAAGCTACTTGAAGCTACAGGAATAATCCTTCACACTGCACTCTGGTTAAGACGTGCGAAGATCGCCAACTCACAACCTTACACGACATGTCACCATCTTCCCTCACAACAATTACTTGCATGTACAGCTTTAAAACCGCTTCTAATTTAAAAGGGTGATAGCATATCTTACCACATGGCAGATACTCCTCAGTGGGTAGCCTTAACCTAATTCACTCAATCTTGTTGCAGGAATAACTGGTGCACAATGTCCAAGAGAAATAGGGTACCGAGGGGGCACCCTCGACATTAAGGAGCTCACCGCCTATGAGGACCAGGCCATGAGGAGGCACTTTGCTCCTGCCATGAGAGATAGCAAGTTTGGGGCATAGTCCTTGCCTCGGATTAGTAATTGCAAATCTACACAGTCGCCGCAGCATCCCTATGAAGCACTACACAGGCACAAGCTTCCACCCCATCTCTTCTCCTTAATCCCAAGGGGGTCACGTCTATTCATTATCAGCTGCAACCCTATCTCCCTGCTGATCACCCAAAGCAACAAGGGGCAGAGAAGGTGGCAATGGCGGAGGATGATGAAGGAGGAGAAGGAATTGGAACGTCTTCCTCATCAATTATGAGAATGGCAAAAATTAAAAGGATGATATTAAAGAGGGAGAAGAAGTCAAATCTCATCTATAAGTCCCGGGACCACCATCCTGCTCTTGGTTCCTTTGCCGTGACCCTCTCAATCTCACCTCCTATGTTGTTTTGCATTTCTCCCCCATGCACTCGTTCAGATATGTTCACATGAGGGAGTTAGATAGTGTTAGTAAGGGTGTGGTACAAGCCTTTCTCGGAGTTGGAGCTGGAGAGGTGGCTGAGGATGTGCCATCTACTTAGTGAATGCTGAGGAAAAGGTTGCCTGTGGTTTTGGAGATATGGGAGCCAGATCTCATGGGTACTTGCCTGAAAATAAAAATGCTCAAGGAATGTCACCGCGATGTGCAGACTTTGAGGTCAATCGCTGGGGATGTGCAGCAATCGACAGATCTGACTTTTGAGTTTACAGCCTTCATTTGTTGTAACATCGGGGAAACATTGTCTTTGTTTCAGTCATCAATGGAGTGTGTGGCAGCTTCACTGGAACCTGCAGGGGCCCCACACCTGCCACAACAGCTCCAGAATAAATCAGAGGCCAGCTTGAAGTGCTCGACTGCTATCCTTGTGTCTTGGTGACCAGAACAGGACACAGTACTGAAGATGCTGTCTGACCAGCCCGCACTGTACACTTTCATTATCAATTACACTGATTTTTATTCGACTGTCTTGGCTCCATAGTCAACATTGTATTGGCTTTATTATCGCATTGGTTGGACATGTTGAGCATTGAATTTACTTTTTGACTTTCAGGCCTTTTTCAGCTTCTTCCTCACCTATTTCAGTACCATTCATAGAGTATGAATATTGGTCATTTTCCCTTCCTCTATTTGGCAACGGTTCCCGGCAACTGAGAAATATCGTGGGTTTTCGGGGGATTGGACCAGCAATCCAGAGGGAGGGGGCCTGGGAATCTTCACTGGTTTGTGGGGGTGGGGGGGCAGGCCCTCCGATTGTGGCAGAAGATTTCCTTGAGGAGGGGCCGGGTGGAAGCACTCGGTGCCACATAAAAAGATTACTGCACAAGATCAGAGCTCACGGGGTTGGGGGCAATATATTAGCATGGATAAAGGATTGCCTAACTAACAGAAAGCAGAGAGTCGGGATAAATGGGTCATTTTCCGGTTAGCAAATGGTAACTAGTGGAGTGCCGCAGGGATCGGTGCTGGGGCCTCAACTATTTACAGTCTATATTAATGAATCGGATGAAGGGACCGAGTGTAATGTAGTCAAGTTTGCAGATGATAGCGGCTAAGTGAGTGGGCAAACATTTGGGAGATGGAGTACAATGTAAGAAAATGTGAGATTATCCACTTTGGCAGAAAAAAATAGAAAAGTATATTATTTAAATGGAGAGACATTACAAAATGCTGCAGTACAGAGGGATCCCCGGATGTGCTTGTGCATGAAACACAAAAAGTTAATATGCAGGTACAGCAAGTAATCAGGAAGGTCAATGGAATGTTGGCCTTTATTGCAAGGGGGATAGAGTATATAGAGGCGGAGCAGCGTCGGAGAGGCCTACAAAAGGCCCAGCGTCGAGTCGGGAGGCAGCAGGGAATTCGAGGAGGCACAGCAGTGTCGGAAAGGCCTACAAAAGGCCCAGCATCGAGTCGGGAGGCAGTGGGGAGTTTGAGGAGGCGGAGCAGCATCGGAGAGGCCAGCTGGTGCAGCAGCAGGGAGAGAAATCAAAAAAGAAGTAGAAAGAAATCGAAGGGAGATGTCACAGCCAAGGGGGTAAGTGATTGGCTGGTGATTGGTGAGTAGTTTTTCTTTGTCTTTTTCTTTATCAGTATGTAACCTTTAGCATTGTTGTTGCCAAATTAAGTTGATCTAAGGGTTAAGTCATGGCAGGAGAGCGCGGACACATGTCATGCTCCTCCTGTGCTATGTGGGAAGTCAGGGACGCTTCCAGTGTCCCTGACGACTACGTGTGCGTGAAGTGTATCCGGCTGCAGCACCTGACAGACCGCATTGCAGCACTGGAGCTGCGGGTGGATTTACTCTGGAGCATCCGCGATGCTGAGGATGTCATGAATAGCTCATTTAGTGAGTTGGCCATACCGCTGGTAAAGTTACACAGCCAGATAGGGGATGGGTGATGAACAGGAAGGGCAGTTGAAGGAAGGTAGTGCAGAGAGCCCCTGTGGTCATCCCCACACCACTTTGGGTACTGTTCAGGGTGATGACTCATCAGGGGAGAGCAGGAGCAGCCAAGTTCATGGCACCGTGGGTGGCTCTGCTGAACAGGAGGGCAGGAAAAAGAGTGGGAGAGCTATTGTGGTAGGGGATTCTATTGTAAGGGGAACAGATAGACATTTATGCGGCTGCAATCGAGACTCGAGGATGGTATGTTGCCTCCCTGGTGCAAGTGTGAAGGATGTCTCTGAGTGGTTGCAGGACATTTTCAAAGGGGAGGGTGAACAGCCAGTTGTTGTGGTGCATATAGGTACCAACGATATAGGTAAAAAATGGGATGAGGTCCTACAAGACCAATTTAGGGAGCTAGGAGTTAAATTAAAAAGTAGGACCTCAAAAGTAGTAATTTCAGGATTGCGACCAGTGCCACGTGCTAGTCAGAGTAGGAATCGCAGGATAGCCCAGATGAATGCGTGACTTGAGGAGTGGTGTAGAAGGGAGGGATTCAAATTCCTGGGACATTGGAATCGGTTCTGGGGGAGGTGGGACCAGTAGAAATCGGACGGTCTGCACCTGGGCAGGACCAGAACCAATGTCCGAGAGGGAGTGTTTGCTAGTGCTGTTGGGGAGGGGTTAAACTAATATGGCAGGGGGATGGGAACCTATGCAGGGAGACAGAGGGAAGTAGAATGGGGGCAGAAGCAAACGATAGAAAGAAGAAAAGTAAAAGTGAAGGGCAGAGAAACTGGCAAAAAGCAAAAAAGGCAACATTACAGCAAAATTCTAAAGGGGCAAAGTGTGTTAAAAAGACAAGCCTGAAGGCTCTGTGCCTCAATGCGAGGAGTATTCGTAATAAGGTGGACGAATTAACTGCACAGATAGCTGTTAACAGATATGATATAATTGGCATCATGGAGACATGGCTCCAGGGTGACCAAGGCTTGGGAACTCAACAGCCAGGGGTATTCAACATTCAGGAAGGATAGACAGAAAGGAAAAGGAGGTGGGGTGGCGTTGCTGGTTGAAGAGGAAATTAACGCAATAGAAAGGAAGGACATTAGCTTGGATGATGTGGAATCGGTATGGGTGGAGTTACGGAATACCAAAGGGCAGAAAACGCTAGTGGGAGTTGTGTACAGACCACCAAACAGTAGTAGTGAGGTTGGGGACAGCATCAAACAAAAAATTAGAGATACGTGCAATAAAGGTACAGCAGTTATCATGGGCGACTTTAATCTACATATTGATTGGGCTAACCAAACTGATAGCAATGCGGTGGAGGAGGATTTCCTGGAGTGTAGTAGGGATGGTTTTCTTGACCAATATGTCGAGGAACCAACTAGAGGGCTAGCCATCCTAGACTGGGTGATGTGTAATGAGAAAGGACTAATTAGCAATCTTGTTGTGCGAGGCCACTTGGGGAAAAGTAAGCATAATATTGTAGAATTCTTTATTAAGATGGAGAGTGACACAGTTAATTCAGAGACTAGGGTCCTGAACTTAAGGAAAGGTAATTTCGATGGTATGAGACGTGAATTGGCTAGAATAGACTGGCGAGTGATCCTTAAAGGGTTGATGGTAGATAGGCAATGGCAAACATTTAAAGATCACATGGATGAACTTCAACAATTGTACATCCCTATCTGGAGTAAAAATAAAATGGGGAAGGTGGCTCAACTGTGGCTTACAAGGGACATTCAGGATAGTGTTAAATCCAAGGAAGAGACATATAAATTGGCCAGAAAAAGCAGCAAACCTGAGGACTGGGAGAATTTTATAATTCAGCAGAGGAGGATAAAGGGTTTAATTAGGAGGGGGAAAATAGTGTATGAGAGGAAGATTGCAGGGAACATAAAAACTGACTGCAAAAGCTTCTATAGGTATGTAAAGATAAAAAGATTAGTGAAGACAAATGTAGGTCCCTTGCAGTCAGATTCAGGTGAATTTATAATGGGGAACAAATAAATGGCGGACCAGTTAAACAAATACTTTGGTTCTGTCTTCACAAAGGAAGACACAAATAACGTTCAGGATATACTAGGGGAGCGAGGGTCTAGTGAGAAGGAGGAGCTGAAGGAAATCCTGATTAGGGAAATCCTTATTCAGGAAATTGTGTTAGGGAAATTGATGGGTTTGAAGGCTGATACATCCCCAGGGCCTCATAGTCTGCATCCCAGAGTACTTAAGGAAATGGCCCTAGAAATAGTGGATGCATTGGTGATCATTTTCCAACAGTCTATCGACTCTGGATCAGTTCCTATGGACTGGAGGGTAGCTAATGTAACACCACTTTTTAAGAAAGGAGGAAGAGAGAAAACGGGTAATTATAGACCGGTTAGCCTGACATCAGTAGTGGGGAAAATGTTGGAATCAATTATTAAAGATGAAATAGCAGCGCATTTGGAAAGCAGTAACAAGATCGGTCCAAGTCAGCATGGATTTATGAAAGGGAAATCATGAGCTGTAACTAGTAGAGTGGACAAGGGAGAACCAGTGAATGTGGTGTATTTGGACTTTCAAAAGGCTTTTGACAAGGTCCCACACAAGAGATTGGTGTGCAAAATTAAAGCACATGGTATTGGGGGTAATGTACTGATGTGGATAGAGAACTGGTTGGCAGACAGGAAGCAGGGAGTCGGGATAAACGGGTCCTTTTCAGAATGGCAGGCAGTGACTAGTGGGGTGCCGCAGGGCTCAGTGCTGGGACCCCAGCTATTTACAATATACATTCATGATTTAGATGAAGGAATTGAGTGTAATATCTCCAAGTTTGCAGATGACACTAAGCTGGGTGATGGTGTGAGCTGTGAGGAGGACGCTAAGAGGCTGCAGAGTAACTTGGACAGGTTAAATGAGTGGGCAAACGCATGTCAGATGCCGTATAATGTGGATAAATGTGAGGTTAGCCACTTCGGCGGCAAAAACACGAAAGCAGAATATTATCTGAATGGCGGCAGATTAGGAAAAGGGGAGGTGCAACGAAACCTGGGTATCATGGTACAACCGTCATTGAAAGTCAGCATACAGGTACAGCAGGCAGTGAAGAAGGCAAATGGCATGTTGGCCTTCAAAGCTAGGGGATTTGAGTATAAGAGCTGGGAGGTCTTACTGCAGTTGTACAGGGCCTTCGTGAGGCCTCACCTGGAATATTGTGTTCCGTTTTGGTCTCCTAATCTGAGGAAGGACGTTCTTGCTATTGAGGAAGTGCAGCGAAGGTTCACCAGACTGATTCCTGGGTTGGCAGGACTGACATATGAGGAGAGACTGGATCAACTGGGCCTTTATTCACTGTAGTTTAGAAGAATGAGAGGGGATCTCATAGAAACCTATAAAATTCTGACGGGACTGGACAGGTTAGATGCAGGAAGAATATTCCAGATGTTGGGGAAGTCCAGAACCAGGGGACATAGTCTTAGGATAAGGGGTAAGCCATTTAGGACTGAGATGAGGAGAAACTTCTTCCACTCAGAGAGTTGTTAACCTGTGGAATTCCCTACCGCAGAGAGTTGTTGATGCCAGTTCATTGGATATATTCAAGTGGGAGTTAGATGTGGCCCTTCCGGCTAAAGAGATCACAGGGTATGGAGAGAAAGCAGGAAAGGGGTACTGAGATGAATGATCAGCCATGATCTTATTGAATGGTGGTGCAGGCTCGAAGGGCCGAATGGCCTACTCCTGCACCTATTTTCTATGTTTCTATGTTTCTATGTAATGCGCAATCTGCCCTATTAAGAGAGAGTCATTTTCAGCAGTGGGATGGAGCCAGTAGCGGGGTCACAACCCACCATGGCTACCACCCGTACTGATCTAGCCCAGGTAGGCAGCCGGCCATTTTCTGAAGCATTGACTGAGAAATAGCATTTTGTCAGTAACGCAGCTGTTTTTTGTGTTTTTTATTAAAATAACTTCCTCTCCTTTTTATTTGTCTCCTCTTTTGGGCTACTTAGCAACAGTGCTGCTCTGTGAGCAACTGCCAGCAGACATTAATAATGTGGGGAAAGATGAAAAAATGCAGAGTAGCCAGTGTTTTTATTTTCTGTCTCCATCTTCACGGTATCCAACCAAAGAAAAATTTCACTCTTACGTTCAGTCAAGGTCATTGGTTGTGAGATATTCCTGTCACAACATTGTAAAAGTAGTCTAGTTAATAGGCATGAAAATTACAGAGCTAAGTGAAAATTTTGGATATAAAAGCTTTGATTTCTCCACAGTTTGTGTTTTGAATTTAAAATTTGCATGTTTTGCCAAGTGTAATATTTGACACAGTCGAGCTACCCTCGCCCCTCACCACCAAAAAATAAACTTGTATAATGGGATAAAGGCCTTTCTTTACACTCTGTAGCATTTCATCTAGAAACTGTCCCTGGATTGACTAAGGCCCCTGATCACTGATTCCCCAACAACAAGTTGCATTTATATAGCAGTTTTAACATAGTAAAATGTCCAAAAGGGCTTCACAGAGATGCAATTAAAAAATGGACACTGCGCCAACAGCTTAGGTCAATGGGATGGATTTCACAAAGGGACTAAAAGAGATGAGGCAGAGGGCTAAGAGAAGCATTTACAAAGTGTAGGTGACATTAGGGGACCAGTCCCCAATGTAGGTAAGCAAAAACGGGTAATAAATGAATGGGGCTTGGTGCTTGATAGGCTACGGGCAGCAGAATTTTGGATGAGCTGAAGTTTATAGAGCATGGCAGATGGAGGTGATAGTTCGGAGAGCATTGGAGTAGTTGGTGATAAAGATTTGGATGAGGATTTTAGCAGCAAATGGGCTGAGATTCACAATGCTATGAAGGTGGAAGTATGCAATCCTTGTGATAGAGAGGATGTGGGAACTTGTAAATCTATGCGTGGCTTTAATCTTTCTATAATGGAGCAACCTAAACTGCACGCAGTACTCATAACTTTGGCCTCACTAATAACAAATTGTACAAATTTATCATTACTACTTTACTCTTGAACTCAGTAATCCTATTAATAAAGCCTCACCTGGTGACCTTTTTATGGCTTTTTCTATCTACACTTGCAATTTCAAGGAACTGCATTTCAACTCTGTTCATCCACGTCCTTCAATGTCTTTCCATGAATGTATATTCCCATTCATTGTTTTCCTTCCAAAAAAATTACTTCTTACATATCCACATTAAATTGCTGCTTCTACATGTCTACCCATTCTTCTTGTACAATAAACCTGAACTTTTCTTTCACCTTAGCGAATGTCTTCTGAAAATCCATAGACACTACATATACTGCATTCTCTTTATCTCATTGATCACTTCAAAACACACACGAATTTGTCAAACATGATTTGCCTTTAACAAATCCATGCTGGTTGTCCTTGATTAACCTATGCATTTTTAACTGCTCTTAAATTCTATCTCAAATTATGGATTCTTAGAGTTTGCCCAGAACTGACATCAGACTAACTGGACTGTAGTTACTCAGTTTATGCTTCTTTAACTGAGGTGTTATATATGCAACACTCCAGTCTAACAGCACAATTTGCGTATTTACAGATGGCTGAAAAATTGTGGCCAGAGTCTCTGCTATCTCCTCTTTGACTTATTTCAACAGCTTAGGATGTCTGCAATCGGGGACCTGCGACATATCCACTCTGAATTCTACTAACTTTTTCAGAACAGATTCCTTTTCTACAGTTATCTTTATCAGTTATTTCATACACCTTCTCTAGTACACCTATGTTCTCACTTCCACTATCAGTTGTAAAAAGGAATGCAAAGTATTTATTTAATAGTGCTGCCATTAAATTCGTTCATCATTGAGTGGTCCTACCCTCTCTTAATATGTAAATATGTTCGTTTCATAGAATAACTTCCCCACCACCGATGTTAGGCCGACTGGCCTATAGTTTCCTGGTTTATCTCTCTCTTGAATAGTGGTATAACATTCGATATCCTCCAGTCCTCCGGAAAGATTGTGACCAATGCCTCTGCTAGTTCTACCTTTTGCTTTTTTCAGCAACCTAGGATGCATTCCATCTGGACCAGGTGATTTACCAACTTTCAGTAATGCTAATTATTTTAGTACATCTTTTCTATCTATTATTATCCTGTCCATAATTTCCCTTTCTTTCAGTGTAACCTTCACATTTCTTTATTTGTGAAGACATTTGCAAAGTACTCATTTAATGCTTTAGCCATATCCTCTGCCTCTAAATGAAGATTTCCTTTTGGGTCCTTAAAAGACTTTATAGGTTTATAAAATGTTTTAGGATTCAATTTAATGTTACCTCCTAATCTTTTCTTGTCAACTTTCTTTGCCTCCTGTATTAACTTTTTCAGTTCCCTCCTGTACTTTCCATAATCTTCCTGCTTATTAACTGACTCCTGCTCCTGACATTTGTCTGCTTTATTTTAACTTTTATTTCTTTAGCTTTGGATGCTCTATCTTTTCCCTTCAAATGAATATGCCTAGTTTGTACCTGAACTATCTCTTCCCTCAGTGCCTTCCATTGCTCTGTTACTCTTTTACCCTGCACTTGCCTTTTCCAATCTACCGGTGTTAGATCCCTTCTGAAATCGCTGAAATTAGCTCTTCGCCATTTTTACCTTTTGATATTTTCTGGTCTCTTTCCATAATTACTCTAAACTGTTGTAGTCACTGCCAGCTGGATGAGCTCCTACTGTAACACATTCCACTTGCCTTACTTCATTTCCCTGAACCAGAGCCAACACTGCTTCCTTCTTTGTTCGACTGGAGACATTGATCAAGAAATTTCTCTGCTTCCCTACATTTAACACTGTTTTTCCCAATCTATATTGGGGTAATTAAAGTCTTCTAAAATCACAATTTTTGTTGCCACCTTTGAAATTTGCCAACAAATTTGCTCACCTATCTCTTGTTTCAATTATAGAGGGCCTTGGTGAGACCACACTTGGAGTACTGTGTACAGTTTTGGTCTCCTTATCTAAGGAAGGATGTACTTCCCTGAGAGGGATTCCAACAAATGTTCACCAGACTGATTCCTGGGATGGTGGGGGGGATTGTCCAATGAGGAGGCTAGGCCTATAATCACTAGAATTTAGAAGAATGAGGTGATCTCATTGAATCATTTAAAATTCATAGCAGGCTTGACAGGGTAGATGCAGTGAGACTGTTTCCCCTGGCTGGAGAGTCTAGAACCAGGCGTCACAGTCTTATGATAAGGGGCCAGCCATTTACGACTGAAATAAGGAGACATTTCTTCACTCAAAGGGGTGTGAATCTTAGGAATTCTCTACCCCAGAGGGCTGAGGATGCTCAGTCGTTGAGTGTGTTCAAGACAGAGACCAATAGATTTTTGAATATTAAGGGGATATGGGGATATTGTGGGAAGATGGATTTGAGGTTGAAGATCCACCATGATTTCATTGAACAATGGAGCTGGCACAAAGGGTCGAATGGCCTGCTTCTCCCATTGTGTTCTCCTTCTCACTGTTTGGAGCTCTATTTAAAAAAAAAAATTACCCAGCAATGTAACAGCTTCCCCTCTGTTCCTTAACTCAAGCCAAATAGATTCAGTCCGAGAACTACCTAGTGTATCCTTTCAATTTAGAACTGTAACATCATCCTTAATGATGATGATCTTATAGAAACATTTAAAATAATGAAAGGATAGACAAGATAGAGGCAGAGAGGTTGTTTCCACTGGTCGGGGAGACAAGAACTAGGGGGCACAGCCTCAAAATACGGGGGAGCCAATTTAAAACCGAGTTGAGAAGGAATTTCTTCTCCCAGAGGGTTGTGAATCTATGGAATTCTCTGCCCAATGAAGCAGTTGAGGCTAGCTCATTGAATGTATTCAAATCACAGATAGATAGATTTTTAACCAATAAGGGAATTAAGGGTTATGGGGAGCGGGCGGGTAAGTGGAGCTGAGTCCACGGTCAGATCAGCCATGATCTTGTTGAATGGCGGAGCAGGCTCGAGGGGCTAGATGGCCTACTCCTGTTCCTAATTCTTATGTTCTTATGTTCTTTTTAAGGAGGTGGCCTTGGAAATAGTGGATGCATTGACAGTAATTTTCCAACATTCCATTGACTCTGGATCAGTTCCTATCGAGTGGAGGGTAGCCAATGTAACCCCACTTTTTAAAAAAGGAGGGAGAGAGAAAACAGGGAATTATAGACCGGCCAGCCTGACATCGGTAGTGGGTAGAATGATGGAATCAATTATTAAGGATGTCATAGCAGTGCATTTGGAAAGAGGTGACATGATAGGTCCAAGTCAGCATGGATTTGTGAAAGGGAAATCATTCTTGACAAATCTTCTGGAATTTTTTGAGGATGTTTCCAGTAGAGTGGACAAGGGAGAACCAGTTGATGTGGTATATTTGGACTTTCAGAAGGCTTTCGACAAGGTCCCACACAAGAGATTAATGTGCAAAGTTAAAGCACATGGGATTGGGGGTAGTGTGCTGATATGGATTGAGAACTGATTGTCAGACAGGAAGCAAAGAGTTGGAGTAAATGGGTACTTTTCAGAATGGCAGGCAGTGACTAGTGGGGTACCGCAAGGTTCTATGCTGGGGCCCCAGCTGTTTACACTGTACATTAATGATTTAGACGAGGGGATTAAATATGTAGTATCTCCAAATTTGCGGATGACACTAAGTTGGGTGGCAGTGTGAGCTGCGAGGAGGATGCTATGAGGCTGCAGAGCGACTTGGATAGGTTAGGTGAGTGGGCAAATGCATGGCAGATGAAGTATAATGTGGATAAATGTGAGGTTATCCACCTTGGTGGTAAAAACAGAGAGACAGACTATTATCTGAATGGTGACAGATTAGGAAAAGGGGAGGTGCAAAGAGACCTGGGTGTCATGGTACATCAGTCATTGAAGGTTGGCATGCAGGTACAGCAAGCAGTTAAGAAAGCAAATGGCATGTTGGCCTTCATAGCGAGGGGATTTGAGTACAGGGGCAGGGAGGTGTTGCTACAGTTGTACAGGGCCTTGGTGAGGCCACACCTGGAGTATTGTGTACAGTTTTGGTCTCCTAACCTGAGGAAGGACATTCTTGCTATTGAGGGAGTGCAGCGAAGGTTCACCAGACTGATTCCCGACTGATCAAGAAAGACTGGATCAACTGGGCTTGTATTCACTGGAGTTCAGAAGAATGAGAGGGGACCTCATAGAAACATTTAAAATTCTGACGGGGTTAGACAGGTTAGATGCAGGAAGAATGTTCCCAATGTTGGGGAAGTCCAGAACCAGGGGACACAGTCTAAGGATAAGGGGTAAGCCATTTAGGACCGAGATGAGGAGGAACTTCTTCACCCAGAGAGTGGTGAACCTGTGGAATTCTCTACCACAGAAAGTTGTTGAGGCCAATTCACTAAATATATTCAAAAAGGAGTTAGATGAAGTCCTTACTACTATGGGGATCAAGAGGTTTGGCGAGAAAGCAGGAATGGGGTACTGAAGTTGCATGTTCAGCCATGAACTCATTGAATGGCGGTGCAGGCTAGAAGGGCAGAATGGCCTACTCCTGCACCTATTTTCTATGTTTCTATGTTTCTATAACAAACATCATACATAACTTTCATGTTTATACATAACACAGGATATATAACTTATTTTTTTCCATATTTACAAATTTAACTTTACCACTTGTTTTCTGTTTCGAAGAGGATACCTTCGCTCTCGAACAGAACCTTCCAAACATGGTGTTGAATCTAAACTCATTCGAGGCTCATCCTGAGGAACGTTTTCCTCCATGGAATTTCCTTGATTTTCATTTGCATTCACTCTAACTTCAGGCTCTTTGTTTTCCCGACTCGGACTCAGACTTTCATTCTGATTCTCTCCTGGGCTCCACACTGTGGATGTGGCCGTATTGTGTACTGCAAGTGCAGGGTTAATAATAAACAGAACCAGGCACATTTCCGGAGGCTTCCGACAGAGCTGCCTGCCATGTAGAGAGCTGTGTGTGCTGTGCTCTGTGAATATATCACATTTGGTGGTGAGATGGGATTTTTCGGATGATTTAAAGCTTAAATTTTGTTGGGAAAGGATTCAGCCAGCCGACGGAGAGACTTTGGAAGTTTCTGTCTTTGGAAAAAAGCTACAAAATCCAAGGTAAAATACAGCACGCGGTGTGAACTGCTAGAGATTAAAATGGCAGGTGTAATCGGACATTTGGGTGAATATAGACACGGCCGGGAACGTTTTAAAGCGTATGTGGATCAGCTAGGAATGTATTTCACTACAAATAATATAATCGAAGTTCCAGACAATGCAGTCCAGAACTGGGCTGTGTTGGAACGTAAGAAAGCGATCTTCTTATCGGAGGTGAGTCCAGCATTATACAAAACCCTTGTAAATCTGCTTGTGCCTGATGAGCCAAAGGACACAACGCTTAAAGAGATTTTAATGAAGCTGGAGCAGCACTGTAACCCCAAACCGTTAGAAATTGCTGAAAGCTATTGTTTCGGGATTTGGAATCAAAAGGCTGATGAATGTATCAGTGATTACATCGTAGCATTAAAAAAGCCATCGATGCACTGTAATTTTGGAAACTTTCAAAACCGTGCATTACAGGATCGTTTTGTTTGTGGGGTGAAAAATGATGCGATCAGAAGGAAGTTATTGACGACGGATGACTTGACTTTTGAGATTGCTTATCAGACAGCGAGGTCGATGAGCATGGCTGAACAATATTCCCGAGAATTAAATAATAATTACGGTCGTCAGTCAACCGAGGTAAATCACCTACAGGTTCAAAGTAAAAGACGGTCGGGGCCCAAAGTCTCAGAAACTGGAAATTCTAACAGAGTGTCGAATTTGTGCTATAGGTGCCTGGGACAACACATTGCTCAAAGTTGTCCATAGGTGAAGGCAGACTGTTTCTTTTGCAGAAAGACTGGGCATCTTGCGAAGACATGCCGACTGAAGGGTAATCCAGCTTTCAAAGCTATGAGTCCAGCGTTCAAAGCTATGAGTAGAAATCCCAAGAGACTATATAGCATGGAAGAACAACAACAGGACGAGGAGATGATAGAGTTACATGTCATCAGGAGCACGAGCTTAACGGACAACGATTCGGAAAGCATCAAAATCCACATAGATGTTGCGGGATTCAAGATACCAATGGAAATTGACACGGGTGCATCCATGAGTGTAGTACCGGAATCACTATATCACGACAAATTGCATGATTTCCAACTGGAGAAATCCAAGATAGAACTGCGAGGACGACATATCTTCACCACTCTTCCTGGTAACCACTTTAACCATTTATGGTGATGGTTCTTCACTCACGGAGCACAGCACACACAGCTCCCTACATGGCAGGCAGCTCTGTCGGAAGCCTCCGGAAATCTGCCTGGTTCTGTTTATTATTAACCGTGCACTTGCAGTACACAATACGTCCACATCCACAGTGTGGCGCTACAAATAATTCAAACTTACAGACATTACAAGTGCTATGGAATCTTTTACATCCTCCTGAGACAGCAGGCGAAGATACCTTCCTTAATCTCAGAGCACCGGGTGCAGGAAATTGATCATAACTCACAGGCTTGCAGTGACACTGGACATCAAAACACCCAGAAACACGAAGACCATTAACCCTGAAGGGAGAGAGCAGAGGGTAACATAAGAGCGGTACCCATTTATAAACATATAAAAAGTGAAAGGATAGTTAAAGGAAGGGTGGGGCTGATTAGGGACAAAAAATGGAATCCTGGTGGAGGCAGAGGGCATGACTGGGTACTGAATGAATACTTAGGATACTTTTTGGATATTAAGGGAATCAAGGGATATGGGGACAGTGCAGGAAAGTGGAGTTGAGGTAGATCAGCCATGATCTTATTGAATGGCGGAGCAGGCTCGAGGGGCCGAATGGCTTACTTCTGATCCCTATGTTCTTATGTTCTTAGCATCTGTCTTCACAAAAGAGGCTGAAGTTAATATCACAGTAGAGAAGGAGGGAGTAGAGATATTGGAAAGGATAAAAAATAGATGGAAAGAAGAAGCTAAATAGGTTGACATCACTCAAAGCTAACAAGTCATCCGGTCCAGATGCATCCTGTGTTGCTGAGAGAAACCAAGGTTTGAGACAGAGGATGCTCTGACCACAATCTTTCAATCTTCATTGGTTATCAAAGTGATTACAAATGTTACACCCCTGTTTAAAAGGAGAGAGTGATAAAACTGATACTTTCAGGCTAGTCAGTCTAACGTCAGTGGTGAGGAAACTTTAGAGACTATTGTCAACGACAAAATTAATTTCACTTGGAAAAGCATGGATTAATAAGGGACATCGGGCATGGATTTGTTAAAAACCAAATCGTGTCTGACTAACCAGATCGAGTTCTTTGATCAAATAACAGAGAGGGTTGATGAAGGTTCTGTAATGCTCAGTAGATGTTGTATGAATGAACCTTCAAAAGGCATTTGATAAATGACCATATAAGAGACATTTAGAAAATAGAAACACATGGGGGCCAAAATTCAATGCAGCCAGAAAGCTGGTGTTTTAATGCCTTTTTTCCCCGATTACCGCCGCAAAGTTTGCAGTGGCCATTGGATCAAAATTCAGCTTTTTGACCCGAAAAAAGTGTTCCCGTCTTATTAGCCCTGCAAAGCTGAAATTTGCAGTCTTAATTGGGGCGTTATTCCCACAGGAAATTTGCCCTTAGGGTGGTGTGGCAATAGCAGCACAGGCACGAGGGAATGAGCGTATCGGTGCTGCTTTGGAGAGGATGGCCGCGGCTCTGAGCGTCTAAGTGCTGTTATATCTGGTGGCTCTCAGACTGTGGCTGCTCGCATGCAGTCTCAGCTGTATGCCCCCCGAGACCTCAGTGTTGCTTTTGCCGCTGGATCCACCATGGACCTTCCAGTGTGGCGCCACAGATTGGTGGTGTTGGTGCCGTGCCGCTCCTGGTGAGTGACTCAGGCTCCTCGGGCCAGGATACGGATGATGTACTCCCTCCGGCTCGCAGCAATCCTGGACCCAAACCTGTCACTCCGCCTGTGCCTCCACACATGGCCTCACCCGAGCCAAGCCAGACTGAACCCTCCCAGAAGGGTACTGACCAGTCTCCAGTCGGCCCTTCCAGGCCCAAAGGTACTCGAGGGCATCCTAGAAGGACATCTGCAGCTTTTCACACAGGGAACACAGCAGCCTTCCCAGAGCCATGAGGCAGCCAAAGGGGAGACACTGAGGCAAAGTCACAGGTTAGGCACGCGTAAGAGGGGGTTATAAGGAAATGCACAAGGGTTGTAAATTATGTTTATATGTTATTTTTCTGCACTGTTTATTGTTCTGGTTGGTAGTTGTTTGGAGTTATATTGATTATGTATTAAATCTTTATTTTTCGCACCTATATCTGGGTTGCTGTATAATGTGAGGTGAGCATCATCATCGGCAGTCCCTCGGAGTCGAGGATGACTTGCTTCCACTCTAAAAGTGAGTTCTCAGGTGACTGAAGAGTCTATGTGGGACCTACAGACTATCACTGTGGGACAGACAGTGGTTGAGGGAAAGGGTGGCTGGGGAGCCTGGTTTGCTGCACGCTCCTTCCGCTGCCTGAGCTTGTTTTCTGCATGCTCTTGGCAATGAGACTCGAGGTGCTCAGCGCCCTCCCGGATGCTCTTCCTCCACTTTGGGCGGTCTTGTGCCAGGGATTCCCAGGTGTCAGTGGGAATGTTGCACTTTATCAAGGAGGCTTTGAGGGTGTCCTTGAAGTGTTTCCTCTGTCCACCTGGGGCTCTCTTGTGTGTCGGAGCTCCGAGTAGAGCGCTTGCTCTGGGAATCTTGTGTCAGGCATGCGAACGATGTGGTCCATCCAGCGGAGCTGGTCGCGTGTGGTCAGTGCCTCGATGCTGGGGATGTTGGCCTGGGCGAGAACGCTGACGTTGGTGCGTCTATCCTCCCAATGGATTTGCAGGATCATACGGAGGCAGCGTTGATGGTACTTCTCCAGTGCTTTGAGGTGTCTGCTGTATATAGTCCCCGTCTCTGAGCCAAAGAGGAGGGCGGGTATCACTACTGCCCTGTAGACCATAAGCTTGGTGCCAGATTTGAGGTCTTGGTCTTCAAACACTCTCTTCCTCAGGCGACCGAAGGCTGCACTGGCACACTGAAGGTGGTGTTGGACCTCGTCACCGATGCCTGCCCTTGCTGACAGTAGGCTGCCGAGGTATGGAAAATGGCCTCACCGTGGATTTTGATGACTGTGGGGGGGCAGTGCTGTGTGGTGGGGTCAGGTTGGTAGTGGGCCATTGTTTTACAGTTGTTTAGTGTAAGGCCCATGCTTTCATATGCCTCAGTGAAGGTGTTGACGATGGCTTGAAGTTTGGCCTCTGAGTGTGCGCAGACGCAAGCGTTGTCTGCATACTATAGTTCGATGACAGAGGATGGGACGACCTTGGATCTAGCCTGGAGGCGGTGGAGATTGAACAGATTCCCATTTGTTACCGCGTGGAATGCTGAGCTTTTCCAATCTGAGCCCCTGGATTGAGATTTCCGCTTTCTCTCTGTGAATCTCGGGATCTCTATTTCTCTCTCTCTAGTTTTTTTCCCCCACTTTTCTCTTTCTCTATTCCTATTTCTCTCTTTCCCAATCAAATTTTCTCTTTCTGTTTCTCATTCCCTTTCCTCACTTCTATCTCTTTCTCCTTTCTCTTTTGCTCCTTTCCCCCTCCCTCTCTCTCTCTCCCTCTCTCTTTCCCCCTCCCTCTCTCTCTCTGACCCTCTCCATCACCCTCTCTCTTTCCCTCTCCCTCTTTCTCTCTCTCACCCTCTCTCTCACTCTCTCTTTTTCCCTCTCCCTTTCCCCCCCCCCCCCCTCTCTCTCCCTCCCTCCCCATGAGTGTGGATTCTGGGCTGAACTCCTCGGGTCCATTGAAGAGGCTCCTGGACTTGTTGCTGCGTAATACGGAGCTAGCTCCGGGATCTCGCCTCGTCCAGATCTCCCCCAGATGATCCCTTACCGGACTTCTCTATGAGATCGACTCAGCTATTATGACCACGAGGACTCTGGGGAGCTTCCGACCCAGGTTTGGATCTTACTTTCTTGTCTCTCTCTGCTCCCACGGCTCCGAGATCTCTGCCATTCTGCACCGGCCCTAAAAGCTGGCGGGGGCACCGTCAGCTAAAGGGCCGGCTACTTCACGCTGAGGACGGGTCCGGGGGCGGAGCGGCAGCGGTGTACACTTTTAGCGCGTCACTCCTGCCGCAAGCCCCACACCGCCACGAGAGTCGGTGGTGGCCCACACCGCTGCAAGACCTCCCGGGCTGAATTTATGTCGGGGTGGCCAGTTGAGCCCAAAGCAATGGCCACTCGATTTTGGCGAAAGGCCGCCGCAAACGGGCAGTAACGGTCCTTCTCCTGTACTTACATCAGATAAACTAAACTCGTCAGAAATCAAGTGTGCTATTTTAACCGTGTGCTAAGTCTTGATTACTGCCACACAACCTCTCTGGCACTGAAAATTAACTTTAACAAGTGTGGAGTCTCATTCCTTCAGCTTTTAATTATTGCTGGAGATTTAAATTTTTTTAATTTTTTTAACTTTCTTTGCTTTACGTGTCTTTTTTCTCTCTCTCTTAATCCAACCTTTCTTTCGCTCTATTTCTCTTTCTGTACCAGATTTGACATTGAACTTACACTTCCTGGTGTTCATTAACGATTCTTCAGTCTGATTGGTTAAGGAGATGCACAATTTCACACAGGTCCCAGACCCCCTGTCGAGGGCGTTGCACTTTTTGGACAGTTGGCTGATTTCAAAAGCCCCTGGAAAGTCTTTGGGCCAAGTGCATCACAGCGCTTTCGCCGCTGACTGCTAAATCCCACTCACTATATCCGGCTGCAATCCCATTTGGTGAATGGTATCCAGAGCAGCCACACAATTTTGCAGGTACCATACAGATCTTGACAAAAGAACATGCCATCATATTAACAGCAGAACCCCATCAGGAGTACTGCATTCAGTTCTGGGCGCCACAGTTGAGGGAGGATATATTGGCCTTGGAGGAGGTCAGTGCAGATTCACCAGAAGGAGGTGGTTGGGCCTCTACTCATTGGAATTCAGAAGAATGAGAGGTGATCTTATCGAAACGTATAAAATTATGAGGGGGCTTGACAAGGTGGATGCAGAGAGGATGTTTCCACTGATAGGGGAGACTAGAACAAGGGAGCATAATCTTAGAATAAGGGGCTGCCCATTTAAAACTGAGATGGGGAGGAATTTCTTCTGACAGAGCGTTGTAAATCTGTGGAAATGCTGCCTCAGAGAGCTGTGGAAGCCGGGACATTGAATAAATTTAAGACAGAGATAGACAGCTTCTTAAGCGATAAGGGATTAAGAGGTTATGGGGAGCGGGCAGGGAAGTGGACCTGAGTCCATGATCGGATCAGCCATGATCATATTAAATGACAGAGCAGGCTCGAGGGGCCGTATAGAAACATAGAAAATAGGTGCAGGAGCAGGCCATTTGGCCCTTCGAGCCTGCACCACCATTCAATATGATCATGGCTGATCATACAACTTCAGTACCCAACTCCTGCCTTCTCTCCATACCCCCGATCCCTTTAGCCGTAAGGGCCACATCTAACTCCCTTTTGAATATATCCAATGAACTGGACTCAACAACTTTCTGTGGTATAGAATTCCACAAGTTCACAATTCTCTGGGTGAAAAAGTTTCTCCTCGTCTCGGTCCAATATGGCTTACCCCTTAGCCGTAGACTGCGACTCCTGGTTCTGGACTTCCCCAACATCGGGAGCATTCTTCCTGCATCTAACATGTCCAATCCCGTCAGAATTTTATATGTTTCTATGAGATCCCCTCTCATTCTTCTAAATTCCAGTGAATATAAGCCTAGTCGATCCAGTCTTTCTTCATATGTCAGTCCAGCCATCCTGGGAATCAGTCTGATGAACCTTCGCTGTACTCCCTCAATAGCAAGAATGTCCTTCCTTAGATTAGGAGACCAAAACTGCACACAATATTCAAGGTATGGTCTCACCAAGGCCCTGTACAACTGCAGCAACACGTCCCTGCCCCTGTACTCAAATCCTCTCGCTATGAAGGCCAACATGCCATTTTCTTTCCTAACTGACTGCTGTACCTGCATGCCAACTTTCAATGACTGATGTATCATGACACCCAGGTCTCGCTGCACCTCCCCTTTTCCTAATCTGTCACCATTCAGATAATAATCTGCCTTCCTGTTTTTGCCACCAAAGTAGATAACCTCACACTTATCCACAGTATGGCCTACTCCTGCTCCTATTTCTTATGTTCTTAATGATACCGGGGCTAAAAGGTTTAAATTATGAAGACAGGTTGCATTAGATTCCCTCGAGTGTAGAAGGTTGAGAGATGATCTGATCAAGGTATTGCAAATGTTAAAAGGATTCGATAGGGTAGATGTGGAGAAATAATTTCCTCTGGTGGGCGAATCAAGAATGCGAGGACATCATTTTAAAATTAGAGCGAGGTCATTTAGGAGTGAAATCAGAAAGCAATTTTTTCCACACAAAGGCTAGTAGAAATCAGAAATGCCCCCCACCGTCCCCAAACACTGTGAATGCTGGGGGACTATTGGAGCTTTGTAAAACAGGGATCGATAGATTTTTGTTAGGGAAGGTGATATGGAGCAAAGGCGAGTAACTGGAGTTGAGGTACAGATCAGCCATGACCTAATAAAAGAAACAAAAGACTTGCATTTATATAGCGCCTTTCACGAACACCGGACGTCTCAAAGTGCTTTACAGCCAATGAAGTACTTTTGGACTGTAGTCACTGTTGTAATGTAGGAAACGTGGCAGCCAATTTGTGCACAGCAAGCTCCCACAAACAGCAATGTGATAATGACCAGATAATCTGTTATTAGTGATGTTGATTGAGGGATAAATATTGGCCGGGACACCGGGGCTAGCTCCCTTGCTCTTCTTTGAAATAGTGCCATGGGATTTTTTACATCCACCTGAGAGGGCAGAGGGCTTGGGCTCATTCGAAAGACGGCACCTCCGATAGTGCAGCACTCCCTCGATAATGCACTAGATGTTTGCACTCAAGTCTCTGGAGTGGGACTTCAACCCACAACCGTCTGACTCAGAGGCAAGGGTGCTACCCACTGAGCCACTGGCTGATTGTGGAATGGTTAGAATGACGGAACAGGCCCGAGGAGCTGAATGGTCTCCTCCTGTACCCATGTTGTTGCTAACGTGAAGTAACATTCCAATCAATGAGATGAGGCAACAGCTGACATATCTCAGATTGCGGTAGCGGTGGAGACTACTGAAAAGGGAGCTGTTGACTGCTCAAGGTTGGAGCAGAAACCCGACACCTGCAGATATATTTCAGTCTAATTCCTGAGAGCTTTCAGACTGCAGCCTGCCAGCAAATCCATTTTACAGGTTGGTGATTGTAATGTATTCACCTCGTGGGTTCTTTGCTTAAGAATTCATAGCAACACATTGCTATTAAGAACTAGTTTGTTTATTAACAAAGGTTTAACAATCACACTACACATTACAAGTTCATCCACTAGGCTCACAACTCCATACCTCATTGTGGATGACCTAGACCCAACTGACTGGGATTTTATTGAGGCTAAGTCACTCACAATGCAACAGCTCTACAAACCTGTGAGCACACGCACAGATGCATACATTACAGTAATTCTCAACTGGTATAAGACAATCAATATACTGCTTCTATCATTCATCATTATCAATGCAAGCTCCTACAAGCAGCAATGGGCTAAATGACCAGACAATCTGTTTTAGTCATGAGTGAGGGATAAATATTGACCAGGATACCGGGGAGAACTATCCTGCTCTTTGAAATAGTGCTGTGGGATCTTTTATGTCCACCTGAGAGGGACGATAGGGTCTTAGTTTAACATCTCATTTGAGAGACGGCACCTCCAACAGTGTGGCGCTCGCTCAGCACTGCACTGGAGTGTCAGCCTGGGTTATGTGCTCAAGTCTCTGGAGTGGGACTTGAACCCACAACCTTCTGACTCAGAGGTGAGAGTGTTACCCACTGCTGTCACCCAGCAGGGATTGGGCGACTAGCGACAAATCTACTCAGTGTATTCGCTAAGGTCGGAAGCTCTGAAAACCTGGGCCATGGGCTATATGGCCTCTTTTTTCTGAAGTCAATTAATGCCCATCTATATTACTGTATAGATTATTCATCACAAACCGATTGCCAGTCTGGTATAATGTTTCCAAGCCCTCAGCATTTCAAAGGTTGCGGTAAAATATGATAGCTCCTGATCATTTCTTCCTCATATTTATCCTTCCAGTGCTTAATCTCCCTTTTGTAATCAGCTCTCACAGCTGTCTGTTGTTTTAATAATATATGATTAACTGCATGGCAGGCACGCATGGGATCCGCACCCTGTCATTTGCACCATCTCCACTATCTCTGCCACCAGGTTACGGAAGCGAACCAGCTTTTGGAGCCATTGCTTTGGCACAGTAAATGTGACAATACCTGCACCGTGCCAGATTTCAGCCCACGAGTCTGACTCACGGGTGTGAAGGTAGACACTCAGCCACTGCCTAGAAATGAGGCCTGGGACATTTTAAAGTCATGTGAATCTCACTGGCCGACCTCCCACACATTCCAGCCAGCCAGCCGCCGAGACCAGGTAGGTGGCGGGATTGGCCTGTGGTTATCTCGCAATCGGGAACAAGGGGACCTGACTGTAAACACACACACATAGACACACACAGACAGACAGACAGAGATAGACACACACGCAGACAGACAGAAACAGATAGACACACACACACAGACATACACACACACACGCACACACACACACTCACACTGACACACACGCACACACTGACACACACACACACAGACATACACACACACACTCACACTGACACACTCACACACAGACAGACAGACAGGAACCTATACTTGCAGGGCAGAACATTCAGTTCGATCTGGGTCGTGAATATACTGTGCCTTGCAGTGTTTTATCCAGAATGTTCTCCGCTTGTGAATTCATTACAAATGTCAGCGTAAATCTTAAGAACAAGTGCTTGGGGATTCCGCTGTAACCTTTCAGTCCAACTCACCCGAAATCGGGCAAACCAACGCAAAAGATCGAGGAACTTCAAGCGCGACTCGGGTTTGCGCATTGCGCTGGTTTAAAAAACATTGCGCGAGAAGCCGGCCCCGCCTCCAGTTCGAATTAATCGCCATTGGGAGTTTCCGCTAATTGCGGCCAATTTCAGGCCTTCGGAGGTGGCCCTTGAAATGAAGCTGGTTCTTTGAGGCGTAAGGGCCGAGAACAGGTCAGCGAGCACAGGATGGATGAAGTGGACTTGGTGCGAGTTGGGACACGGGCAGCAGAATTTTGGATGATGTCAAGTTTATGGAGGCTGGAAGATGGTGGGCCGGTTCACACTGGGGACACCCTCCTCTAGGCACAGCCCGGGAGGTGGCCACATTGTTGAAGTGTTGTGTGTGCGTGAAAAAGGAAAAAGGAAAGCACAAAGCACACAGAAAACTACAACGGTTTGAATTAGACAACGAGGAGGCGGATGAAGAAATGCTCAACTACTCACTGTTGGACAAACCTCAAACCCTTTAATGACACTCTTCCTCGAATCACCTCCTCAGAGGTCTATCTATCTATCTGTCTCTACGGCAGTTGTGTCTTTTACAGAGATGAATAAAACAGTAACAGCGCTTACCTTCCAGCATATAGATTCTCGCTCTTTGCTAGTTTCTCTGCAGCCTCTCTATCTTTTATCCTTCCAGGCTGGGAGCCCTGCCTGATTGGTGTTAAAGATTACTTATAGCTATACCGCCTTACCTTGGTCATTCTGATGTACAATTTTTAAAAGCAGTGCCCCTATAGTGGATACAGAAGTCTCAGAAACCTATGGCTCACATATCGTCCATTTCTTACTCTGTTATAAACACTTCCCCCCACCCCGCCAGCAAAGAGCCAGAGGCTCGAGTGATTTCTGTCGTAAGCCACCACATTTGGTCGAGGGCGATCGTATTCCCATGTATGGATCTGGCTCCATGCTCAACTGGAAAGGCAAAAACCAATGTGCACCTACCGGGCATACTCTTTCTTATTCTCCGTTATCAGCTGGAAGGCTCTCCCTAACAAAGTGTATTTCAGTGTCTCCATCGCCCATTTGATCAATGAGTACTACTTCTCGACTACAGCATAGTCGCGTTCTCAAGGCAGAGGCCATCTACTCTGGTATATTATGGGATGCTCGGCCCCGGCAATAACCTGGGATAGTACTGCCCCAAGCCCAGCGTCTGATGCATCTGCCCAGAGGATGAACTCCCAGGAGAAATCTGGAACGATCAGTATTGAGCCTGAGCAGAAGGCATCGCCAAGGTCCCCAAAAACTCCAGGGGTTCATCGGACGCTATTCGGCTCCCGAGATTTGATGAGATCCGAAAACACAGCCTCAGTTTCCGCATGTACTCTGATGAAACCCAGCTCGACCTCACCACCAAATCTCTCAACTCCTCCACTGTCTTTTAGTTGTCGGGCTGCTTGTCTGACATCCAGTACTTGATGAGCAGAAATTTCCTCCAACTAAATATTGGGAGCACAGAAGGCATGGTCTTCGGTCCCCGCCACAAACTGTGTTCCCTAGCCACTGACTCCATCCCTCTCCCTGGCAACAGTCGGAGGCTGAACCCGACTGTTCGCAACCTTGGTGCCATATTTGATCCTGAGATAAGCTTCCCACCACATATCCGTGCCATCGCTAAGACTGCCTATTTGCACCTCCATAACATCGCCCGACTCCGACCCTGCCTCAGCTCATCTGCTGCAGAAACCCTCACCCATGCCTTTGTTGCCTCTCGACTTGACTATTCCAAAGCTCACTGGCCAGCCTCTCATGTTTTATCCTCCTTAAACTCGGCTGCCCGTGTCCTGACTCGCACCAAGTCCCACTCACTCATTACCTCCGTGCTCACAGGCCTACATTGGCTTCCGGTTAAGCAACGCGTCAATTTTAAAATAATCGTCCTTATTTTCAAATTCCTCCATGGCCTCACCCCTCCCTATCTCTATAATCTCCTCCAGACCGACAACCAATGTTACCTTTAATGTAAACACCTCAAGTCGCTGGAGAAATACC
Source organism: Pristiophorus japonicus (assembly GCF_044704955.1). NCBI lineage: Eukaryota > Metazoa > Chordata > Chondrichthyes > Pristiophoridae > Pristiophorus > Pristiophorus japonicus. Next base: position 176,643,067 of record NC_091987.1, on the reverse strand, counting down.
ATCAACGATGTCTCCGCAAGATCCTACAAATCCCCTGGGAGTACAGACGCACCAACGTTGGCATCCTCTACCAGGCCAATATCCCCAGCATTGAAACACTGACCACACTTGATCAGCTCCGCTGGGCAAGCCACATTGCCCGCATGCCAGACACGAGACTCCCAAAGCAAGCGCTCTACTCGGAACTGCTTCACGGCAAATGAGCCAAAGGTGGGAAGCGGAACCGCTACAAGGACACCCTCAAAGCCTCCCTGATAAAGTGCAACATCCCCACTGACACCTGGGAGTCCCTGGCCAAAGACCCCCCTAAGTGGAGGAAGTGCATCCGGGAGGGCGCTGAGCACCTCGAGTCTCATCGCAGAGAGCATGCAGAAATCAAGCGCAGGCAGCGGAAAGAGCATGCGACAAATGTGTCCCACTCTCCCTTGCTCTCAATGATTATCTGTCCCACCTGTGACAGGGACTGTGGTTCTTGTATTGGACTGTTCAGTTACCTATGGACTCATTTTAAGCAAGTCTTCCTCAATTCCGAGGGACTGCCTATGATGATGATGATGTTTTGGAGGTGTGCTTTAAGGGACTACGTGGCAATTCAAAATACCGCGGATCTTTTCTTATTTAAAAGCTGACTCACCAGCTGCATGGGACCTGCAGAGCTCTGCATGGCCTCGCAGCTTAAAGGGAATGTTGCCTACAATCCCCCCAGATATCTGCGCTTCTTCTATTCTGCCCTCTTGTGTGTCGCCGATTTTAATCGCTCCATCATCGGTGGCTGTGTCTTCAGCTGCTTGGGCCCTAAGCTCTGGAACTCCCTCCCTAAACCTCTCCGGCTCTCTACCTCTCTTTCCTCCTTTAAGACGCTCCTTAAAACCTACCTCGGTGACCAGGCTTTTGGTCACCTGACCTAATATCTCCTTATGTGTCTCGGTGTCAAATCTTTTTTGATAACACTCCTGTGAAACTCCTTGGGATGTTTGACTACATTAAAGGCTCTATGTAAATGTAACTTCTTGTTGTTGTTGTACGTCTGTCAAAGGGGCCGCCCTGGTGGCGAAGAGTGGGATAAATCATCGATAATATTCAACGAGGCACAGAAATGTCTTACTTGTTTATTTGTTTTGCATCTGGGCCATTACCTTATAGCCTCTACTTTGTCACATTGTGGCTTAACTAGTTCCACCATCTCTTATTAGAACATAAGAACATAAGAAATAGGAGCAGGAATAGGCCATTTGGCGCCTCGAGCCTGCTCCAACATTTAATAAGATCATGGGCTGATCTAATCCTGGCCTCAACTCCACTTCCCTGCCCGCTCCCCTTAACCCTTGACTCCCTTATCATTCAAAAATTTGTCTATCTCCACCTTAAATATATTCAATGACCCAGCCTCCACAGCTCTCTGGGGTAGAGAATTCCAAAGATTCACGACTCTCTGAGAGAAGAAATTCCTCCTCATTTCTGTTTTAATGGGTGACTCTTTATTCTGAAACTATGCCCCCAGTTCTAGATTCCCCCATGAGGGGAAACATCCTCTCTGCATCTATCCTATCAAGCCCCCTCAGAATCTTATATGTTTCAATAAGATCACCTCTCATTCTTCTAAACTCCAACCTGCTCAACCTTTCTTCATATGACAACCCCTTCATTTCAGGAATCAACCTAGTTAACCTCTTACCTGCCTCCAATGCAAGTATATCCTTCCTTAAATACGGAGACCAAAACTGTACGCAGTACTCTAGGTGTGGCCTCACCAACACCCTGGTGAACCAATACTCCCAGCAAACCTGAGGACTGGGAGAATTTTATGATACAGCAGAGGAGGACAAAGGGTTTAATTAGGAGGGGGAAAATAGAGTATGAGAGGAAACTTGCTGGGAACATAAAAACTGACTGCAAAAGCTTCTATAGATATGTGAAGAGAAAAAGTTAAGTGAAGACAAATGTAGGTCCCTTGCAGTCAGATTCAGGTGAATTTATAATGGGGAACAAAGAAATGGCAGACCAGTTAAACAAATACTTTGGTTCTGTCTTCACGAAGGCATACACGAATAACCTTCCGGAAATACTAAGAGATCGAGGGTCTAGTGAGAAAGAGCAACTGAAGGATATCCTTATTAGGCGGGAAATTGTGTTCGGGAAATTGATGGGATTGAAGGCCGATAAATACCCGGGACCTGATAGTCTGCAACCCAGAGTACTAAAGGAAGTGGCCCTAGAAAAGTTGATGCATTGATGATCATTTTCCAACAGTCTATCGACTCTGGATCGGTTCCTATGGACTGGAGGGTAGCTAATGTAACACCACTTTTTAAGAAGGGAGGGAGAGAGAGGCAGGTAATTATAGACCGGTTAGCCTGATATCAGTAGTGGGGAAAATGTTGGAATCAATTATTAAAGATGAAATAGCTGCGCATTTGGAAAGCAGTGACGGGATCGGTCCAAGTCAGCATGGATTTATGAAAGGGAAATCATGCTTGACAAATCTTCTAGAATTTTTTGAGGATGTAACTGGTAGAGTGGACAAGGAAGAACTGGTGGATGTGGTGTATTTGGACTTTCAAAAGGCTTTTGACAAGGCCCCACACAAGATATTGGTGTGCAAAATTAAGGGCATGGTATTGGGGGTAATGTACTGACGTGGATAGAGAACTGGTTGGCAGACAGGAAGCAGAGAGTCGTAATAAACGGGTCTTTTTCGGAATGGCAGGCAGTGACTAGTGGGGTGCTGCAGGGTTCAGTGCTGGGACCCCAGCTAATTACAATATACATTCATGATTTGGATGAGGGATTGAGTGTAATATCTCCATGTTTGCAAATGACACTAAGCTGGGTAGCGGTGTGAGCTGTGGGGAGGACGTTAAAAGGTTTCAGGGTGACTTGGACAGGTTAGGTGAGTGGGCAAACACATGGCAAATGCAGTATAATGTGGATAAATGTGAGGTTATCCACTTTGGTGGCAAAAACACGAGGACAGAATATTATCTGAATGGCAGCAGATTAGGAAAAGGAGAGGTGCAATGAGACCTGGGTGTCATGGTCCATCAGTCATTGAAAGTTGGCATGCAGGTTCAGCAGGCGGTGAAGAAGGCAAATGGCATGTTGGCCTTCATAGCTAGGGGATTTGAGTATAGGAGCAGGGAGGTCTTACTGCAGTTGTACAGGGCCTTGGTGAGGCCTCTCCTGGAATATTGCGTTCAGTTCTGGTCTCCTAATCTGAGGAAGGACGTTCTTGCTATTGAGGGAGTGCAGCGAAGGTTCACCAGACTGATTCCCGGGATGGCAGGACTGACATATGAGGAGAGACTGGATCGACTGGGCCTGTATTCACTGGAGTTTAGAAGGATGAGAGGGGATCTCATAGAAACATATAACATTCTGACGGGACGGGACAGGTTAGATGCAGGAAGAATGTCCCCGATGTTGGGGAAGTCCAGAACCAGGGGACATAGTCTAAGGATAAGGGGTAAGCCATTTAGGACTGAGATGAGGAGAAACTTCTTCACTTAGAGAGTTGTTAACCTGTGGAATTACGTTCCGCAGAGAGTTGTTGATGCCAGTTCATTGGATATATTCAAGAGGAAGTTAGATATGGCCCTTACGGCTAAAGGGATCAAGGGGTATGGCGAGAAAGCAGAAAGGGGTACTGAAGTGAATGATCAACCATGATCTTATTGAATGGTGGTGCAGGCTCGAAGGGCCGAATGGCCTACTCCTGCACGTATTTTCTATGATTCTATGTTTCTACAGTTGTAGAATAACTTCCCTACTTTTATACTCCATCCCCCTTGCAATAAAGGCCAACATTCCATTTGCCTTCCTGATTACTTGCTGTACCTGCATGCTAACTTTTTGCGTTTCACGTACAAGAACCCCCAGATCCCTTTGTACTGCAGCATTTTGTAATCTCTCCCCATTTAAATAATAATTCACTTTTTTATTATTCCTACCAAAGTGGAAAACCTCACATTTTTCCACATTATACTCCATCTGCCAAATTTTTGCCACTCACTGAGTCTGTCTATATCCCTTTGTAGATTCTATGCGTCCTCCTCACTACTTGCTTTCCCACCATATTATCAGCAAATTTGGCTACGTTACACTCGATCCCTTCATCCACGTCATTACTACAGATTGTAAATAATTGAGATTACAGCACTGATCCCTGTGGCACCCCATTAGTTACAGTTTGCCAACCTGAAAATGACTCATTTATCCCGACTCTCTGTTTTCTGTTCGTTAGCCAATCCTCTATCCATGCTAATATATTATCCCCAACCCCCAACCCCATTAGCTCTTATCTTGTGCAGTTACCTTTTGTTTGACACCTTATCGAATGCTTTCTGGAAATCCAAATATACCACATCCACTGGTTCCCCCTTATCCACCCTGCTCATTACTTCCTCAAAGAACTCCAGCAAATTTGTCAAACATGATTTCCCTTTCATAAAACCATGCTGACTCAACTTGATTGCATTATGATTTTCTAAATGTCCTGCTACTACTTTCTTAATGATGGACTCCAGCATTTTCCCAATGACAGATGTAAGGCTAACTGGTCTATAGTTTCCTGCTTTCTGTTTCCCTCCTTTCTTAAATAGGGGTGTTACATTTGCGGTTTTCCAGTTTGCTGGGACCTCTCAGAATTCAGGGAATTTTGGTAGATTACAACCAATGCATCTGTTATGTATGTAACCTTTATGTAACAACACTGTAATACTGTATATACATAAGAAATGCACACCTTGACCATAGGGGATGAACTCGTGAGAGACACTCCTCACCTGGTCACCCAGGTATATAAAGGGAGGTCCCATGCAGGGTCATCACTTCTGGGTCCTGTGAATAAAGGTTCAGGTCATGGAGTGACTTTGTCCATAGAATGTGCCTCGTGTGGATTTGTGGTATTGTGTAAGGACTTTACATTGGCGACGAGAAACGGTAATCAACGCCCCACGAGAATGGCCACCGGCAGCACAGATGAACGGTACTGTGTTGGTGAGGACTGGGATGATTTCATTGAGAAGCTCCAGCAGAGTTTTGTCACGAAGGACTGGCTGGGAGACGCAGCGGCCGACAAGCAAAGGGCTCATCTGCTGACCAGCTGTGGACCTAAGACTTATGCGCTCATGAAAGACCTGCTAGCACCCAAGAAGCAGGCAGACAAAACCTTCGAAGAGCTCAGCAAACTAATCGGTGAGCACCTCAAACCGGTGAGGTGTACTCATGGCCCGACACAGATTCTATACACACCGACGTCGGGAAGACAGAGCATACCGGATTTTGTTGTGGACCTCTGGCGCTTGGCCAGCCTCTGTAAGTTCACAGATGCCTGCAGGGGGGAGATGCTAAGGGATTTCTTTATTGAGGGCATCGGTCATGCTGGAATTTTCAGAAAGCTAATTGAGACCAAGGACTTGACCTTGGAAGCGACGGCGTTGATGGCTCAGACTTTTATGGCTGGGGAGGAGGAAACCAAGATAATGGGCCCAAGTTTCCACATGATTTGCGCCTGATTTTTAGGAGCAACTGGTGGAGAATGGACTATCTTAGAAATCGCAATTCTCCACATTTTTTTTTCTGCAGTTCTAGTCAGGTAGAACAGTTCCACTTTGGAACAGAATTTTTTCTTCAAAAGGGGGCGTGTCCGGCCACTGACGCCTGATTTCAAAGTTTCCACAGTGAAAACGTAGTCCAAACTAACTTAGAATGGAGCAAGTGAAGATTTTTGTAGAACTGAAAAAACCTTGTCAACACATTAAAAAATCAGGCGCAGGTTACAAATTAGGCGTCCAGAACGAGGTGGAGGGGGGGGGAAGGGAAGTCATTAAATTCTACAATAAATCCTTATTTATACTTCTACAAATATTATACAAATAAATCCAACCTGAATAAAAATTTATAAGCAAAGAAAAGATTAAATAAACCATCTTCCTTCCTGTGTGAAAGTGCTTCAGGCACGGAGAATGCTGCAGGAAGCCTCACAAGTTGAGGCAGCCGTTCCCGCGGGGGGGGGGGAGGAGGAAGACGTTCCCGCGGGGGGGGGGGAGGAGGAAGCTGTTCGTTCCCGCGGGGGAGGGGGAGGGAAACGACTGCCTCAACTTTCTGAGGCTTCCTGCAGCCTTCTCACTGCTGCAAGAAGCCTCAGTGCTGATGTGCTGATGGCAACGTGCTTTTATTAAAAAATGTTCAAAAATTAAACAGCTACAAAGAACTACAAAAATGGCCGAGTGCCAATGTTTCCTTCACACTCCGCGTGCGCGAACGCTCCAACGCGCACGCGCAGGGTTGCCGGCAGGAAAAAAACTAATTTAAATGGTACCCGCCCCCTCCCACTTACAAAATCGGCGCGAGTGGTAGGCTCCGCCCCCCTGGGCGGCGCACCAAGCAGACATGGAGCTGCAGGGCGCTCCAGAATAGCGCGTTTTTTTTCCGGCGCTGTTTTCGGTGCGAAAAACGGGCGCCCAGCTCGGAGGGGCGCCCGTTTTTTATCGTGTGGAAACTTGGACCCATAATATGTGCGCAATTCTGCCTCAGGGAGTCAATATCATAAACATGACACAGAGCCCCGCAGGCAGGCAAGGGCAGTTCGAGACACCCTAGGCAGCAATAGACCCAAGAGTAAGTCTCCAACAGAGACAATGGCAGGCTGAACGGACATTTACGCCCCCCCAGTGGACAATGCGGCCAGGGATGGGACCATTGACACCCATTAACAGGATGCTCAAGAGCAGTCAAAGGGACAATCAGCGAGGAATGCTTTGTAACAGCTCTTTTGTTCACAACAATGGGAATCTCAGTTTATGCTGGAGGTGTGGGGGCAGACATGCTGCCAGGACTTGCAGGTTTCAACAGTTCATCTGCAGAAATTGTAACCTCAGTGGCCATTTAGCCAGAATGTGCTGAAAGCCTGTAACCAGGCTAATATACGAGGGGGATGAACCAGAAGAGGGGCATCCCTGTACGCATGGAGCTGGACACGGGGGCCAGCCAGTCACTCCTAAGTGTTCAACAATTCGAAAAGCTGTGGCCACTCAAAGCCAGCAGACCCAAACTAGAACGCATTGAGACGCAATTACGGACATACACCAAAGAAATCATTCCAGTGCTAGGCAGTGCAATGTTGGCGGTCACGCACAATGGATCGGTGAACCGGCTGCCGCTCTGGATTGTTCCGGGCAATGGTCCCTCACTGTTGGGGAGGAGCTGGTTAGCTGAGATGAACTGGAAATGGGGGGATGTGCACGCCATGTCATCTGTGGAGCGAAGTTCATGCTCACAGGTCCTACAGCAATTTGAGTCACTATTTCAACCTGTCGTCAGGACGTTCAAAGGTACCAAAGTGGTGATATGCATCACCCCGGACGCCAGACCAGTGCACCACAAAGCCAGAGTTGTGCCGTATGTGATGCGGGAGAAAATTGAGAGCGAGTTGGACCGGTTGCTGAGAGAGAGCATCATCTTGCCCGTCGAATTCAGCGACTGGGCGAGCCCCATCATTCCTGTCCTAAAAGCGGATGGCTCGGTCAGGATCTATGGTGACTACAAGGCCACTATCAACCAGGTGTCCCTACAAGACCAATACCCGCTCCCGAGAGCGGAGGACCTTATTGCCATGCTGGCAGGCGGCAAGCTGTTCACCAAGTTGGACCTCACTTCAGTCTACATGCCCCAAGAACTGGCCGACGAATCTAAACTACTGACCACCATCACCACGCACAAGGGACTGTTTGTTTACAACAGGTGTCCGTTTGGCATTCAATCAGCGGCCGTGATTTTTCAAAGAAACATGGAAAGCCTGCTCAAATCCATTCCTGGAAGAATCGTATTTCAGGACGACATCCTCATCACGAGTCATGACACCGAGGAACACCTCCACAACCTGGAGGAGGTGCTACGCTGACTGGACCGGGTAGGCCTGCGACTCAAGAAGTCTAAGTGTGTGTTTTTGGCTCCTGAGGTCGAGTTTCTGGGCAGGAGGGTTGCTGCAGACGGGATTCAGCCTACCGAATCCAAAACAGAGGCGATTCGACGAGCGCCCAGGCCCTGCAACAGAGTTGCGTTCATTTCTGGGACTCTTGAACTATTTCAGGAACTTTCTGCCGAACTTAAGCACATTGTTAGAGCTGCTACATGTGTTCCTGCGTAAGAGTTGTGATTGGTTTTGGGGGGACTGTCAGGAACGGGCTTTCAGTCGGGTGCGGAACCTACTTTGTTCAAATAAGTTGTTGACCCTGTACAACCCCTGTAAGAAATTGGTTCTGACATCATCCTATGGGGTTGGGTGTGTGTTGCAACAGGGTAACGCTGAGGGCCAACTACAACCTGTGGCTTATGCCTCCAGGTCGCTCTCTCAAGCAGAACGGGGATATGGAATGGTTGAGAAGGAAGCACTCGCATGTGTCTGTGGGGTGAAAAAGATGCATCAGTACCTTTTTGGCAGGAGGTTCGAATTAGAAACGGACTACAAGCCGTTAACATCCCTGCTGTCAGACATCAAGGCCGTCAATGCCAATGCGTCAGCTCGCATACAGCGATGGGCTCTCACGCTTGCTGCATAGGACTGCACCATCCGGCACCGGCCCGGCACTGAAAATTGCGCTGACACGCTCAGCAGGTTTCCACTGGCCACCATTGAGGGGGCAGTGGAGCAAAGTACTGAGATGGTCATGGCTGTCGATACCTTTGACAGCGCAGGCTCCCCCTTCACAGCCCGCCAGATAAAAATCTGGACCAACAGAGATCCCCTCCTATCCCTGATTAAGAAGTGTGCCCTGACTGGGGATTGGGCGCCCACACATGGAGCATGCCCCGAGGAGGTCAGACCATTTCACAGACGGATGGATGAGCTCTCCATCCAAGCCTACTATGGGGCAGCCGGGTAGTCTTGCCCCAGAGGGGCAGGGAAGCATTCATCAGGGAACTCCACAGCGAGCACCCAGGCATTGTGCTGATGAAGGCCATTGCCCAGTCACATGTGTGGTGGCCGGGAATTGATTCAGACCTGGAACACTGTGTTCGCAGGTGCACGACATGTGCCCAGCTAGGTAATGCCCTCAGGGAGGCCCTGCTCATCCCGTGGCCCTAGCCCACCAGGCCATGGTCACGTATTCACGTCGACTACGCGGGCCCGTTCATGGGAAAAATGTTTCTCATTGTGGTTGATATGTACTCGAGTGCATCATTTTGAATTCATGCACGACATCCACCATCGTGGAGAGTCTGCGCGCGGTCTTTGCGACCCACGGCTTGTCGGACATCCTTGTTAGCGATAATAGCCCATGTTTCACAAGCTACGAATTCCGGGAGTTCATGTCAGGTAATGGCATTAACCACGTCAGGACAGCACCGTTCAAGCTGGCCTCCAATGTCCAGGCGGAACATGCGGTCCAAATCATAAAGCAAGGCATACTCCAGATTCAAGGACCCTCCCTTCAATACCGCCTATCATGCCTCCTGCTGGCCTATAGGTCCTGTTCGCACTCGCTTACGGGGGTCCCGCCCGCGGAGCTACTCATGAAACGAACACTCAAAACTCGGCTGTCCCTCATTTATCCAGTCCTGTCCGACATTGTTGAGGGCAAGCGCCAGTCCCAAAACGAGTACCATGACCGAAATTCAAGGGGGAGATGTATAGAAATTGATGACCCCGTATTTGTTCTCAATCACGCTTTGGGGCCCAAATGGCTTGAGGGTACTGTAATAGACAAAGAGGGGAATAGGGTCATAGTGGTTAAACTTAACAATGGGCAGATATGCCGCAAGCATCTGGACCAAGTAAAAAAAAAAGGTTCAGCATCGACACTGAGGAAGATCATGAGATGGTATTTACATCACCACCAGTGAACGAGCAACAAGAACATTCAGCAGCATGCACAGTCCCTGCGGTCAGCCCGGGCAGGCCGGAATCATCACCGGTGACAGACACGCATACCAAGGCTCAACAACCAGAACCTCAACTGCGGCGCTCCACGAGAGACCACAGACCGCCCGAGAGACTTAACCTAGGATCCCAATAAGATGTTGGGGGGGGGGGTGATGTCATGTATGTCACCTTTATGTAACAACACTGCAATACTGTATATATACGTAAGAAATGCACACCTTGACCACAGGGGGTGAACTTGTGGGAGACACTCCTCACCTGGTCACCCAGGTATATAAAGGGAGGTCCCACGCAGGGTCATCACTTCTTGGTCCTGTGAATAAAGGTTCAGGTCATGGAGTGACTTTTTCCACAGAATATGCCTCGTGTGGATTTGTGGTATTGTGTAAGGACTTTACAGCATCCACTATCTCTGCAGCCACTTCTTTTAAGACCCTAGGATGCAGATCATCAGGTCCAGGGGACTTGTCCACTTTTAGTCCCATTAGTTTGCCTAGCATTTTATCTCTAAGTGATAGTGATTATGTTAAGCTCCCCCCCTCCTCCCAATAGCTTCTTGATTATCAATTATTGGGATGTTTTTAGTTTCCTCTACCGTGAAGACTGATACAAAATATTTGTTCAAAGTCTCTGCCATTTCCCTGTTTCCCATTATTAACTCCCCTGTCTCATCCTCTAAGGGACCAACATTTACTTTAGCCACTCACTTCTTTTTTATATACCTGTAGAAGCTCTTACTGTCTGTTTTTATATTTCTTGCTAGTTTACTCTCATAATCTATCTTCTCTGTCTTTATCATTTTTTTAGTTGTCCTTTGCTGGTTTTGTAAACATTTCCCGATCCTCTGACCTTCCAATGTCCTTTGCAACATTGTATGCCTTTGTTTTCAATTTGATACCATCCTTTACTTCCTTAGTTAGCCACGGATGGTTCATCCTTCTCTTAGCAGCTTTTTTTTCTCTCACTAGAATAAATCTTTGCTGAGAGTTATGAAATATCTCCTTAAATGTTTGCCACTGCTTTCCTACCGTCTTACCCTTTAATCTATTTTCCCAGTCCACTTTAACCAACTCTGCCTTCATACCTTGTTTAATTACCTTAGTTTAAGTTCAGGACACTAGTTTAAGACCTAGCTTTCTCACCCTCAAAATGAATTTAAAATTCTACCATGCTGTGATCATTCGTCCTTCACTGCAAGATCATTAATTAATCCAGACTAGTTACACGTTACCAGATCTAAAATAGTCTGCTCGCTGGTTGGTTCGACAACTAGTTCCACATACACTCTCTGAACTCTTCCTCAAGGCTACCTTTGCCAATTTGATTTGTCCAATCAATATGAATTATGGGCCGTACCATTGAGCTACTAAATTGCTTCCTGGCATGGAAACCATGGAAACCAGGAACAAATCTCAGTCAGCCTGGCCCCTGGCCTGCTTATTGTGGCTTCCTGTTGCTTTTACTGGGCCTTTTCCAGGTGTTGCCTGACTAAAGGAGTGACTGTTTGCAGTCTCTCCCACATTTTCAGTGTACGTTCCATCACATTCCACAAAGGGCTATTCTGTTCCTCCCATCCCTCTTTTCTCTCTCTCCTTCCCACGGCAGCTGGTGCTGATTCCTCCATTCACACCCTATCTAGACTCATCTTTTGTTACATAACTTGTGCCATTACCATCTCATTTTTGCCCATCATCCCTTTTGTCCCTCTAATCTCTCCTGCCTTCCACCCTATCACAGACCTTCCCTTTAGCTCTTCCCTCCCCTCCCCCTTTCAGTGCCCCTGCACTTCCTTCAGAATCAGTTACATCTCGAACTTTGGCAGTTCCGACGAAGGGTCATCGACCCGAAACGTTAACTCTGTCTCTCTCCACAGATGCTGTCCGACCCGCTGAGATTTCCAGCTTTTTCTGTTTTTATTTCAGATTCCAGCATCTGCAGTATTTTGCCTCCTTATTAATATACGGGTTGTCTTCCATAGAAAAGTTTGATACGTGCAAACACCACGGAGGCTTCCGGAAGTTCTCAATTTGCAAACATTATGGAGGGTAACAAGGCATTCCAGTTTTTGCCATCCCCGTCTACTACTTTCATTAACATATTTCTCAAAGTTTTATTGAGCTACCTGTACTTTACCAACCCATCGGTCTACGGATCATTTATCGTAGAGCTGTAATCTTTAACAATGCATATAAGTTTGGATATAAACTGAGTCCTATGATTTGTCAGAATCTCTTTTGGAAATCCTACCCTGGAAATACCCTGACCAATTTATTGGCAATGTATTTTGATGTCGTGTTCCATCAGGAAATATCTTCCGGATACTTGCTCGCAAAATCAACTGTCCCTTGGCAGACCATTACAAAGGCCCTAGCAGGCCCACGGAAATTCTTTTAACTGCTACATCGATTAAGGGATATATATTCTGGTGTTGGTTTGCGATGTATAACTAGTGGTTTGAATGTGTTGTTACATGAGGAAGTTACCCTAGCTGTCATGTATTCAACCAGCATTGTAACCCATGTATAAACTGACCTAAGTTGTACACCATGAGAACACTGACCACTAGGTGGGAGACACTCCTAACCTGGACCTTCAGGTATAAAAGGGGAAGCTCCACCCACCTTCATCACTTGAGTGCTAAGGAATAAAGGACAGGTCACAGACTGACCTTCTGTCAAGCATGGGCCTCGTGTGCATTTATACTGTGTAGTAAGGACGTATCAATGGCGACAAGAAACTGGGATTTAAACCACGTGAGCATGGCCACGAGCAGAACAGACGAGAGGTACTGTGTTAAGGAATGGTTGGGACAGAGATTAAACATTGTTAAAGCAGCACACAGTTCTCCAGGCAGACAAGGGCAGTCAGGCATGCCCCAACATGTAGTCGAACCCAGAGGGGGAGTTCGACAGAGACAATGGCAAGCTGAACAGCGATTCACGCCATTGCAAGGGACAATGCGGCCAGTAATGGGGCCATCAACACCTGTTAATGGTGCACTCAAGGACAATAACAGGGGCAGTCAGGGACGATCGACTGGCAAGGGACCTTTTGTTTCAAACCGCAACTCATGCTGGAGGCGTGGAGGCATATATTCAGCCGGAGTTTGCAGAGATGAGCAAATTACCTGCAGAAATTGCAGAAATGGACACTGGGGGAAATCGCTGGAAGCTGAAGTTCAGCGAGTTCATGTGGAGCACGTATACAGTTCATACACCAGGACGCCACCGATAATGATGAAAGTGCTCCTCAATGGCATCCCAGTATCAATGGAGTTAGAAACGGGTGCCAGCCAGTCCCTGATGGGTATCAAACAGTTCGAAAAGTTGTGGGCATCCAAGGCCAGGAGGCCAAAATTATCGCTGATTGACGCACAGCTACGGACTTACACAAAGCAGATCATTCCGGTGCTAGGCAGCGCCACGGTAGTCGTGACCCACAAAGATTCGGAGAACAGGTTGCCACTCTGGATTGTCCCAGAGGACGGTCCCACACTACTGGGGAGGAGTTGGCTTGCTGTCATGAACTGGAAATGGGGCGATGTCAATGCAATTTCCTCTGTGGAGCGAGTATCATGCTCACGTCCTGGACAAATTTGACTCATTATTTCAACCCGGCATTGGCACTTTCATGGGGGCCAAGGTAGTGATTCACATAAACCCGGACACCAGACCAGTACACCACAAGGCCAGAGCGGTGCCGTACGTGATGCGGGAAAAGATAGAAGGCGAATTGGACCGCCTGTTGAGGGAAGGCATCATCTCGCCAGTCGAATTCAGTGACTGGGCGAGCCCGATTGTGCCGGTGCTCAAGGCGGATGGGTCGGTCAGGATATGTGGTGATTACAAGGCCACCATCAATCGGGTGTCACTCCAAGACCAGCACCCGCTACAGAGAGCGGAGGACCTCTTTGCGACGCTATCCGGTGGCAAACTTTTTTCTAAATTGGACCTGACCTCAGCTTACATGACCCAGGAGCTGGCGAGTGAGTCGAAGAAGCTGACCACCATCACGACACACAAGGGGTTGTTTGAGTACAACAGATGTCCGTTCGGGATTCACTCGGCTGCCGCGATCTTCCAACGAAATATGGAAAGCCTCCTCAAGTCGATTCCAGGGACGGTAGTTTTTCAGGACGACATCCTCATTACGGGTTACGATACTGAAGAACACCTCCACAACCTGGAGGAGGTGCTACGCAGACTGGACCGGGTAGGTCTGCGACTGAAAAAGGCGAAGTGCATCTTCCTAGCTCCAGAGGTAGAATTCCTGGGGATGAGGGTAGCAGCAGACGGGATCAGCCCTACTGCATCCAAGACGGAAGCGATCCAGAGAGCACCCAGACCCCGTAACACGACAGAGCTGCGTTCGTTCCTGGGGCTCCTGAACTATTTTGGTAACTTTCTTCCCAAATTGAGCACGCTGCTAGAGCCGCTACACAAAGGTCGTGAATGGGTCTGGGGCGACAGCCAGGAAAGGGCTTTTAATAGAGCACGCAATTTGTTATGTTCCAACAATCTGTTAACGCTATATGACCCATGTAAGAAACTTGCATTAACGTGCGATGCGTCGTCATATGGTGTCGGGTGTGTGTTGCAGCATGTCAATGCCAAGGGTCAGTTACAGCCGGTAGCTTATGCCTCCAGGAGTCTGTCCCATGCAGAAAGGGGCTACAGGATGGTAGAAAAGGAGGCGCTCGCATGTGTATATGCGGTAAAGAAAATGCACCAGTACCTGTTTGGCAGGAAATTTGAGCTGAAGACAGATCACAAACCCCTAACGTCCCTTTTGGTCGACAACAAGGCCATAAATGCAAACGCATCGGCCCGCATACAGAGGTGGGCACTCACGTTAGCTGCCTATGACTACACAATTCGGCACAGACCGGGCACTGAAAACTGCGCCGATGCACTCAGCAGGCTCCCACTAGCCACCACTGAGGGGGCTACCGAGCATGCTGCTGAGATGGTCATGGCTGTTGAAGCTTTCGGAAGCGAAGGCTCACCCGTGACAGCCCGTCAGATTAAAGTCTGGACAAATAGAGACCCGCTATTGTCTCTTGTCAAGAAATGTGTCCTGAATGGGGACTGGGCAGCCACGTACAGGGCATGCCCTGAGAAATTTAAACCATTTCACAGGCGCAAGGATGAACTCTCGATTCAGACCGATTGCCTACTGTGGGGAAACCGCATAGTCATGCCCCAGATGGGCAGAGAGTTGTTCATCAGAGAACTCCACAATGGGCACCCGGGCATTGTCACAATGAAGGCAATTGCCAGGTCATACGTTTGGTGGCCAGGGATAGACGCAGATCTGGAACTTTGTGTTCGCAGGTGCAACACGTGTGCCCAGCTGGGCCATGCGCCCAGGGAAGCCCCCCTTAGCCACTGGCCATGGCCCGCCAAGCCTTGGTCACGTATCCATGTGGACTACGCAGGTCCTTTCATGGGGAAAATGTTTTTGGTTGTAGTAGACGCCTACTCCAAATGGATCGGGTGTGACATTTTAAATTCAAGCACATCCTCTGCCACGGTAGAAAGTCTACGGGCAATGTTCGCCGCCCACGGTCTACCGGACATCTTGGTCAGCGACAATGGCCTGTGCTTCACAAGCACTGAATTCCAGGACTTCATGGCAGGCAATGGAATTAACCATGTTAGAACGGCACCGTTCAAGCCGGCCTCAAACGGCCAGGCAGAACGAGCAGTGCAGATAATCAAACAGGGGATGCTCAGATTCCAAAGGGGTTCCCTACAAACCCGCTTATCATGCCTCCTGTTGGCCTATAGATCCCGACCACACTCGCTCACAGGGGTTCCACCCGCAGAGCTACTAATGAAAAGGACGCTCAAAACCCGATTATCCCTTGTACACCCCACCATGAAAGAAATTGTTGAGAGCAGGCGCCAGTCACAATATCACTACCATGACAGGAATGCGAGGGTGCAATGTATTGATGTAAATGATCCTGTTTTTGTCCTCAACTACGCTGCAGAGCCCAAATGGCTCGCAGGCACTGTGGTTGCCAAAGAGGGAAATAGGATTCTGGTCGTTAAACTTACCAATGGACAAATCTGCTGCAAACATGTGGATCAAACAAAAAGGAGGTTCAGCAACCCCATAGAAGAAGCAGAGGAAGAACACGATATAGAGTTCACTCCACCACAGGTGACCGAATACCGGAACCAAAGGGAGGAGAGCCCAGTCACTGTGGGCAGTCCGGACAGGCCTGAGGCACTGCAAACAGCAGACACTCAGGCCAGCGCCCAACAACCGGAGCCCCAACTCAGGCGCTCTACAAAGGAGCGTAAACCACCAGAGAGACTCAACCTGTGATCCCAATAAGACTTTGGGGGGGGAGGTGATGTCATATTTTCAACCAGCATTGTAACCCATGTATAAACTCACCTAAGTTGTACACCGTGAGAACACTGACCACTCGGTGGGAGACACTCCTAACCTGGACCTTCAGGTATAAAAGGGGAAGCTCCACCCACCTTCATCACTTGAGTGCTAAGGAATAAAGGACAGGTCACAGACTGACCTTCTCTCAAGCATGGGCCTCGTGTGCATTTATACTGTGTAGTAAGGACGTATCACTAGCCTAGTGACAATCAGAGAAAGAGAGAGAGAGAGAGTTCCGCAGCCCAGTGAGTCAGAGAGAGAGAGAGAGAGAGTTACCCTAGCCCAGTAACAGTCAGAGAGAGAGAGAGAGTTACCCTAGCCTAGTCAGTCAGAGAGAGTGAGAGAGAGAGAGTTCCACAGCCCAGTGAGTCAGAGAGAGAGTTCCCTAACCCAGTAATGGTCAGAGAGAGAGAGAGAGAGAGTTACCTAGCCCAGTGAATATCAGAGAGATAGAGAGAGAGTTACTCTCGCCCAGTGACAGTCAGGGAAAGAGAATTACCCTAGCCCAGTAACAGTCAGAGAGAGAGTTACCTAGCCCAGTAACATTCAGAGAGAGAGAGAGAGAGAGAGAGAGTGTGACCTAGCCCAGTAACAGTCAGAGAGAGAGAGAGAGAGAGAGAGTGTGACCTAGCCCAGTAACATTCTGTTATGTCCTGACTCTAATGTACTGACTTACACGAGACACATGCTGAAGTCAAGGTCACTCAGGACCTGCACCTTTAATTCCAACTCTCCAGTGCTGCACTTGCCTGAGACCTCCCTTCATATACCACAGTGGGACAGGTATGGAGTGTCTCCTGTAAGTGCACCCCTGGTGGTAAGGTATGCTTACTGTTACAGGTCATATCCAGTTACAGTCATGTATAGCATGGTAATATACAGTTATATACAGTAATGTGAGATACATGACATCACCCTCCTCCAAGGTCTTATTGCCTTTATAGATTCAGTCCCTTAGGTGGTCTGCGCTCTTGCGTGGAGCGTCTTAGTTGTGGTTCAGTTGTTTGCCTTGGTGCCTGTTTTTCGTTCGGTGTGATTGCTGTTATCTCGCCTGGGCTGTCTGTTTCGTTCGGTATGATTGCTGGTATCTCGCCTGGGCTGTCTGTTTCGTTCGGTGTGATTGCTGGTATCTCGCCTGGGCTGTCTGTTGAGACTGCCCTTTCCTCAGGTTGTTCCACCTGCCTGTCCACCAGGTGTGGTGTGAGTTCCACATTGTAGTCTGCCTCTGGTTCTTCAGTGTTATCAGTGAATCTACTTTTTACTTGGTCTACATGCCTCCGGCAGGTTTGGCCATTGTCCATTTGTACAACCAGTAGCCTGTTTCCCTCTTTGTCTGTTACTGTCCCTGCAAGCCATTTGGGACCCTGGCCATAGTTTAGCACAAACACTTTGTCCCCTATCTCATTCCACCTCCCCCTCGAATTTCGGTCATGGTACTCAGTTAGCTTTTGACGCTTAGCCTCAATAATTTCATGCATGTCTGGGAGGATTAACGAGAGCTTGGTCTTTAAGGTTCATTTCATCAATAATTACGCGGGGGGAACCCCAGTCAATGAATGTGGACGAGATCTGTATGCCAGCAGCAGTCGCGACAGGCGGCTCTGCAGCATGGGACCTTGGATTCTGAGCATGCCTTGTTTAATGATCTGCACTGCTCGCTCCGCCTGGCCATTGGAGGCCGGTTTGAAAGGTGCCGTCTTAATGTGATTTATACCGCGGTCAACAATAAAATCGTGAAATTCTGCGCTGGTGAAGCACGGACCTTTATCACTGACCAATATGTCAGGAATGCCGTGCATTGCAAACATGGTTCTAAGGCTCTCCACAGTGGTGGAGGTGGTGCTCGAGTTTAAAATGGTGCACTCGATTCATTTTGAAAATGCATCAATGACTACGAGGAACATTTTGCCCATGAATGGGCCTGCATAGTCTACATGCACCCGCGACCACTGTTTGGTTGGGCCAGGGGCTTAGAGGGGCCTCCCTGGGGGCATTACTGAGTTGGGCACAAATGGTGCACTGACGGACGCAGAGCTCCAAGTCCGCGTCAATACCAGGCCACCAGACATGAGATCTGGCTATGGCCTTCATAAGGACGATCTCCGGGTGCTCGCAATGGAGCTCCCGGACAAACGCCGCCCTGCCTCGTAAGGGCATAAGTACTCGGCTGCCCCACATCAGGCAGTCTGCCTGTTGTGAGAGTTCATGCATGCGCCTATGGAAGGGTTTGACCTCCTCGGGGCAGGCATCGCGAGCCTCTGCCCAGTCACCGGTTAAAATGTGGGGTCGCTGGTCGTCCAGGCTCTGATTTGGCGAGCCGTCATGGGCGAACCTGTGGATTCAAAGGCATTGATTGCCATGACCATCTCACAGTCCTGTTCGCCGGACCCTTCTGTGGTCACCAGGGGTAGCCTGCTAAGCGCGTTGGCACAGTTGTCTGTGCCTGGCCTGTGCCTTATCGTGTAGTCGTAAGCCGCCAGCATGAGTGCCCACCACTGAATGCATGCCGAGGCGTTGCCGTTGATTGCCTTGCACTCGGATAGGAGGGATGTAAGGGGTTTGTGGTCGGTTTCTAACGCAAACTTGGTCCCGAAAAGGTATTGGTGCATCTTTTTGACACCGTACACGCACGCGAGCGTCTCCTTCTCAACCATACCGTACCCGCGCTCCGCCCGCAAAAGTGACCTGGAGGCATAAGCAACGGGCTGCAATTTACCCGCATCATTGACATGCTGTGAGACGCACCCGACCCCGTACGCTGACGCATCACACGTAAGGACTAACTTTTTACCTGGGTCAAAAAAGGCTAAAACACTCTTGGAACATAGAAGGTTGCGTGCCTTATTGAAGGCGCGTTCTTGGGCGTCCCCACAAAACCAATCGCATCCCTTTCTGAGTAGCACGTGAAGAGGCTCCAGCAGTGTGCTCAAGTTCTGCATAAAGTTCCCAAAGTAATTGAGTAGCCCGAGAATGGCTCGCAGTTCCGAGACATTCCGGGGCCTGGGTGCCAGGTTTTGGATTCGGTTGGGCGGATTCCATCAGCGGCAATCCTTCTGCCCAAAAATTCAACCTCAGGCGCGAGAAACAGACACTTGGATTTCTTAACTCTTAGGCCTACCCGATCCAATCGGCTTAGTACTTCCTCAAGATTGCGGAGATGAGAGTCGGTGTCCCTGCCTGTGATGAGTATGTCATTTTGAAACACAACTGTCCCCGGGATGAACTTGAGCAGACTTTCCATATTGTGCTGGAATATAGCAGCTGACGACCTGATGCCGAATGGGCATCGATTGTATACAAAAAGGCCTCGATGTGTGTTGATGGTGGTGAGTAGCTTAGATTCTTCGGTCAGTACTTGTCATATACGCAGATGTGAGGTCAAGTTTCGAGAAAAGTTTTCCTTCAGCCAGTGTGGCAAATAGGTCCTCCGCTCTGGGCAGCGGGTATTGGTCCTGTAGGGAGACTCTGTTTATGGTAGACTTGTAATCCCCACAGATTCGCACAGATCCATCAGGCTTCATGACGGGGATGATGGGGCTTGCCCAGTCGCTGAATTCCACGGGAGAAATTATGCCTTCCTGCAGAAGCCGGTCCAGTTCGTTTTCAATCTTTTCCCTCATCACATTAGGCACAGCTCTAGCATTGTGATGGACCGGTCTGGCATTGTGTGTGATGTAGATTCTAACTTTAGCCCCTTTGAAGGTGCCCACACCTGGCTGAAAGAGATGTTCAAAATGGCTTAGAACTGTTAAGCAGGAGGTCCGTTCCTCTGACAACATGGCGTGAACATCATCCTATTTCCAATTAAGTTCTGCTAGCCAGCTTCTCCCCAACAGGGCTGGGAGATCCCCGGGGACAATCCACAGGGAAAGTCGGTGCACCATCCCTTTGTGTGTGACTGAGAGCATGGTGCTGCCAAGGACTGGGATGATTTCTTTAGTATAGGTCCTTAGTTTGGTGTCGATCTTTGTGAGTTTTGGTCTGTTGCTTTTGTGCAGCCACAGCTGTTCAAATTGTTGAACGCTCATGAGGGATTGACTGGCCCCCGTGTCCAGTTCCATGTTGACGGGTATCCCGTTGAGTAGAACCCTCATCATAATTGGAGGCGTCTTGGTGTAAGAACAATGGACATTGATCGTGTTAACCCGCTGTACCTCGGTGTCCCGTGTACTGTTCCAACCGTCTTCTGGTCCGCTTTCCGACCCATCCGATTCGTATACCAGCTGAGCTGCTGTTTTTCTGCACATGCGAGCCAGATGCCCTGTGTAGTTGCAGTTTCTGCAAACGGCATGCTGAAATTAACACACCCTGGTTGAGTGCCTTCCCCCACATCTCCAACACAGACCGTTTCCATTGTTTCCGAAGGATGAGCTGCATCTGGCTGATCTCCCTTGAGCTTCTCTCAATCTGTAGTTGATTGCTCGCATTGTGGGTTGATGAGGTGTGATCGGCCATTCATGTGGCCCTTGATTTTGATGGCTTCTGGCGCTACTGTCTACTGTTGAAGGCCTGCTCTCCTGCCTTTGTCTGTGTGTGGGGGTAGCGGTTTGTTTCACAATGTGAACCCCTTGTTCCCATGCCTCGTTGGTTGTCGTACCCGAAGTATAGGTCAGCCTCGTTTCTTCTTCGCCTGCCAAGAACGTCTGTGCGACCAGTGCTGCTGCCTCTAGAGTCAAGTTCTTAGTCTCTATAAGCTTTCAGAATATGCCTGCGTGGCCTATTCCTTCAATAAAAAAGTCGCTCAGTACTTCTCTCCTTAGTTCATCGGGGAACTCACATGAACTAGCCAGCCTCCGAAGTTCCGCCACGAAGTCGGGTATGCTTTGGCCCACACAGCGTCTGTAGTTGTAGAACCTGTGTCTGGCCATGTGTAGGCTGCTTGCTGACTTCAGGTGGTCTCTCACCAGTGTGCTCAACTCCACAAACGACTTGCTTGCTGGTTTCTCAGGTGCCTGCAGGTCTTTCATTAAAGCGTATGTTTTCGAGCCACAGCTGGTCAAGAGATGGGCTCTTCTCTTGTCTGCCTTATCGTCGCCCAGCCAGTCTTTGGTCACAAAGCTTTGCTGGAGCCGTTCTATAAAGTCATCCCAATTGTCTCCAGCATTGTATTTCTCATCTGAGCTGTTGGTAGCCATTCTGTGGATTCTGTGATCCCATCCTCGTCGCCACTGTAAAGGCCTGACTCTAATGTACTGACTTACACGAGACACATGCTGAATTCCAGCTCTCCAATGCTGCACTTGCTTGAGACCTCCCTTTATATACCACAGTGGGACAGGTATGGAGTGTCTCCTGCAAGTGCACCCCTGGTGGTAAGGTATGCTTATTGTTACAGGTCATATCCAGTTACAGTCATGTATAGCATGATAAGATGCAGTTATATACAGTTATGTGAGATACATGACACATTCAGAGAGAGAGAGAGAGAGAGAGAGAGTAACCTAGCCCAGTAACATTCAGAGAGAGAGAGAGAGTTACCTAGTCCAGTAATAGTCAGAGAGAGAGAGAGAGAGAGAGAATGACCTAGCCCAGTAACATTCAGAGAGAGAGAGAGAGAGAGGGAGAGAATGACCTAGCCCAGTAACATTCAGAGAGAGAGAGAGAGTGACCTAGCCCAGTAATAGTCAGAGAGAGAGAGAGAATGACCTAGCCCAGTAACATTCAGAGAGAGAGAGACAGAGAGAGAGAGAGAAAGTGACCTAGCCCAGTAATAGTCAGAGAGAGAGAGAGAGAGAGAGAGAGAGAGAATGACCTAGCCCAGTAACATTCAGAGAGAGAGAGACAGAGAGAGAGAGAGAAAGTGACCTAGCCCAGTAATAGTCAGAGAGAGAGAGAGAGAGAGAGAGAGAGAATGACCTAGCCCAGTAACATTCAGAGAGAGAGAGACAGAGAGAGAGAGAGAAAGTGACCTAGCCCAGTAATAGTCAGAGAGAGAGAGAGAGAGAGAGAGAGAGAGTGACCTAGCCCAGTAACATTCAGAGAGAGAGAGAGAGTTACCCCATCCTAGTAACAGTCAGAGAGAGTGAAAGAGAGAGTTAACCATGCCTATTAACTTGGGCTGAGAAGTGGCAAGTAATATTTGTGCCACACAATTGCCAGGCATTGACCATCTCCAACAAGCGATCGTCCAACCACCTCACATGATATTCAACAGGACTACTAACAGAGAATCCCCCACCATCAACATCCTGGGCGTCACCATTGACCAGAAACTTAACTGGACCAGCCACATAAATACTGCGGCAACAAGAGCAGGTCAGAGGCTGGGTATTCTGCGGTGAGTGTCTCACCTCGTGACTCCCTAAAGCCTTTCCACCATCTACAAGGCACAAGTCAGGAGTGTGATGGAATACTCTCCATTTGCCTGGATGAGTGCAGCTCCAGCAACATTCAATAATCTCCACACCATCCAAGACAAAGAAGCCCCCTTGAGTGGCACCCCGTCCACCACCTTAAACATTCACTCCCTCCACCACCGGGGCACCGTGGCTGCAGTGTGTACCATCTATAAATGCACTGCAGCAACTCGTTAAGGCTTCTTCAGCAGCACCTCCCAAACCCGTGACTTCTACCACCTAGAAGGACAAGGGCAGCAGGCGCATGGGAACACCACCACCTCCATGTTCCTCTCCAAGTCACACACCATCCTGACTTGGAGGCTAGGGTAACTCTCTCTGAATGTTACTGGGCTAGGTTCCTTCATCGTTGCTGGGTAAAAATCCTAGAACTCCCTCCCAAACAGCACTGTGGGAGTACCTTCACCACACGGACTGCAGCGGTTCAAGAAGGCACCTCACCATCACCTTCAGTGCTGGGACCCCAACTATTTACAATCTATATTAACGACTTGGAAGAAGGGACTGAGTGTAACATAGCCAAGTTTGCTGACGATACAAAGATGGGAGGAAAAGCAATGAGTGAGGAGGACACAAAAAATCTGCAAAAGGACATAGACAGGCTAAGTGAGTGGGCAAAAATTTGGCAGATAGAGTATAATGTTGGAAAGTGTGAGGTCATGCACTTTGGCAGAAAAAAATCAAAGAGCAAGTTATTATTTAAATGGAGAAAGATTGCAAAGTGCCGCAGTACAGCGGGACCTGGAGGTACTTGTCCATGAAACACAAAAGGATAGTATGCAGGTACAGCAAATGATCAGGAAGGCCAATGGTATCTTGGCCCTTATTGCAAAGGAGATGGAGTATAAAAGCAGGGAAGTCTTACGACAGCTATATAAGGCATTGGTGAGGCCACACCTGGAATACTGCATGCAGTTTTGGTTTCCATATTTACAAAAGAATGTACTTGCTTTGGAGGCAGTTCAGAGAAGGTTCACTAGGTTGATTCCGGGGATGAGGGAGTTAACTTATGAGGAAAGGTTGAGGAAGTTAAGCCTCTACTCATTGGAATTCAGAAGACGGTGATCTTATTGAGATGTATAAGATTATGAGGGGGCTTGACAAGGTGGATGAAGAGAGGAAGTTTCCACTGATGGGGGAGACTCGAACTAGAGGGCATGATCTTAGAATAAAGGGCCGCCCATTTAAAATTGAGATGAGGAGAAATTTCTTCTCTCAGAGGGTTGTAAATTTGTGGAATTCACTGCCTCAGAGAGCTGTGGAAGCTGGGACATTGAATAAATTTAAGACAGAAATAGACGGTTTCTTAAACGATAAGGGGTTATGGGGAGCGGGCGGGGAAGTGGAGCTGAGTCCATGATCAGATCAGCCATAAGAACATAAGAATTAGGAACAGGAGTAGGTCATCTAGCCCCTCTAGCCTGCTCCGCCATTCAACAAGATCATGGCTGATCTGGCCGTGGACTTAGCTCCACTTACCCGCCCGCTCCCCATAACCCTTAATTGCCTTATTGGTTAAAAATCTATCGATCTGTGATTTGAATACTTTCAATGAGCTAGCCTCAACTGCTTCTTTGGGCAGAGAATTCCACAGATTCACAACCCTCTGGGAGAAGAAATTCCTTCTCAACTCAGTTTTAAATTGGCTCCCCTGTATTTTGAGGCTGTGCCCCCTAGTTCTAGTCTCCCCGACCAGTGGAAACAACCTCTCTGCCTCTATCTTGTCGATCCCTTTCATTATTTTAAATGTTTCTATAAGATCACCCCTCATCCTTCTGAACTCCAACGAATAAAGACCCAGTCTACTCAATCTATCATCATAAGGTAACCCCCTCATCTCTGGAATCAGCCTAGTGAATCGTCTCTGTACCCCCTCCAAGGCTAATATATCCTTCCTTAAGTAAGGTGACCAAAACTGCACGCAGTACTCCAGGTGCGGCCTCACCAATACCCTGTACAGTTGCAGCAGGACCTCCCTGCTTTTGTACTCCGTCCCTCTTGCAATGAAGGCCAACATTCCATTCGCCTTCCTGATTACCTGCTGCACCTGCAAACTAACTTTTTGGGATTCATGCACAAGGACCCCCAGATCCCTCTGCACCGCAGCATGTTGTAATTTTTCCCCATTCAAATAATATTCCCTTTTACTGTTTTTTTTTCCCAAGGTGGATGACCTCACATTTTCCGACATTGTATTCCATCTGCCAAACCTTAGCCCATTCGCTTAACCTATCTAAATCTCTTTGCAGCCTCTCTGTGTCCTCTACACAACCGCTTTCCCACTAATCTTTGTGTCATCTGCAAATTTTGTTACACTACACTCTGTCCCCTCTTCCAGGTCATCTATGTATATTGTAAACAGTTGTGGTCCCAGCACCGATCCCTGTGGCATACCACTAGCCACCGATTTCCAACCCGAAAAGGACCCAATTATCCCGACTCTCTGCTTTCTGTGAGCCAGCCAATTCTCGATCCATGCTAATACATTTCCTCTGACTCCGCGTATCTTTATCTCTGACTCCACGTACCTTGTTCTTATTGAATGGCGGAGCAGGCTCGAGGGGCTGTATGGCCTACTCCTGTTCTTATTTTTTATGTTCTTATCAAGGGCAACTAGGGATTGGCAATAAATGCTGGCCTTGCCAGCGACGCCCACATCCCGGAACGAATATTATAAGAAGTTAGAGAGCGAGAGAGTTACCCTAAACTCGTAACAGTCAAATTGGAAAGAAAGACTTGCATTTATGTAGCGCCGTTCAGTTCATGGGACGTCCCAAAGTGCTTTACAGCCAATGAAATACTTTTTGAAGTGTAGTCTCTATCGTAATGTGGGAAACACGGCAGCCAATTTGCTGTTATCCATTTCAAGTGTTTTCTATTTATTTCAGATTTTCTTAACTTTTTTTTTGATACACCAGTTAGTTTTTATTGTTCATCTGTCTTCTACGCTTTGGATGTGTCCTGTCCTTGCACTTCAGCTGCATTTCGCAAGAAAAAAAAAGTGATCTGTAAAGTCGTTGCTGGAGTTACCACATTTTTAACAGCAATGTGATAATAACCAGATAATCTGTTTTTTGGTTATGTTGATTGAGGGATAAATATTGACCAGGACACCAGGGATAACTCTTCTGCTCTTGTTTGAAATAATGCCATGGGATCGTTTATGTCCGCCTGAGAGGGCAGATGGGGTCTTGTTTTAACGTCTCATCTGAAAGACGGCACCTCTGACAGTGCAGCACTCCTTCAGCGCTGTACTGGAGTGTCAACCTAGATTTTTGTGCTCAAGTCCCTGGAGTGGGACTTGAACCCACAACCTTCTGACTCAGAGAAGAGTGCTACGCACATTTTTAAAAATATATTTATTCAACATTAAAAACATTTACATCATTGTATCATACAAATCCTTTCCACCCCTCTGCACAGCCGTTCCTCCCACACAGATTAACATCAAAACCTGAAATTTAATTTGTCTCCCATACCTTAAATTAATCTGTTGTACTTTAAAAATTGATGATAACCAAACCTTCCGAACTCTTTCTAGGATATCCTCATCCCAAAAGGTTTCTTGCAGACACAACAGGTCAGTGCCTTTAAAACACTGCAACAACTGCTGCAATTTCTTCTCTCCCCTCAGTCCGTTCACATTAATCGAGACCAATGTAATCATTGCTCCTAATAAAGGAAGTGTGCCTGATAATCCCCCCATCATTTAATCTCTGGCTCTTCCCTCCTCTCATGCTCCTTCCCAACCTTTCGGGCAGCTGTTACTTTCCCCTGCAGCCTCCGGTTCTTTTTCACCTCCTGTTTGAACTTTCCCTGAAGTTTCAGCCTCTTCCTTACATTAGGTTCAGGCCGAGGAGCTTCCCCTTCTCCCTCCTTCTGCCCCTCACTAACCTTTCCCTTTCCACATGATGCCCCCCCCCCACCCCCCAATTCCATGTCTCCATCCCCCTCTGACTTCTCACTCTCGAGTTCTTCTGTAATCTCCCGTCCCTGCTCCCCGTCAGATACAGAATCTCCATTAGAGAGTCCTCCAACTAACATGGTTTCTCCAACAGTGCCACTCCCTTCAGCCTCACCTCCACCTCTGACCCTTGCTCCCCGTTCCTTCTCTCTCTGGGACAATGGTGCGTCTCCACCCAGCTTGCTCTCTTTTGGCGTCTTTGTGTCCCCGCTCCCATCCTGCTGTCCCTTTAAGGCTCCTGCCTCTTGCACCCTCTCCTGGTCTTGCCCCCTCCTGCTCCCGAAGAAGTCCGACTCCCCGTCTTTCTTTGGAGTACTTACACTTACCCTGCACCCGGCTCCCACCTCCGCTCCATCCACGGACACCCGATTCTTTAGGGAGAGCCGAGCTGTATTATGGCTTGACTCTGCCCTCGACCCGTGCTGCCCTCCGCTGACTTTGTCCTTTTCCACCGTACTTGGTGTATTTTCCACCATCTCCATCCTGTTTTCTGCTCAGCAACTTTCTGCCTCTTCTTGCACTCTGTTCTCATGCCATTCGCCGGCTGTGTCCTCTTCCTGCTCTGCTCCTCCGGCCACTCCACTCACACCTCCTGCTCCTTCTCCCACCTCTTCGTTGCTTAAAGAGCTTCCTCCTGCCTCACACTCAGAGCGGGTGGAGTCTTTGCGACAAACCGCACAGCTCTCTGCCTTGCAGTTCCGAGCAATGTGTCCAGACTCACCGCAATTATAACAGTACAGGTCTGGACAACTTCTTACCAGATGGTCGTGTCCAAGAAAATAATAGCAAACCTTCACCTGGTTTATCATGCAGTACCCGGAAGTACTGCACTCCTTTCATTGTCTCGGATTTCATGCAGTAGGGTAATGTCTTCACCACCTCTGGGAATCACACCTTTACATAACGGGTTCCATCGGCTACCCACGTTTCAGGATAGTATCTCTTTATGGCCAAGCAAATATCAAAGTCCCACGACTCCAATCTTTTATTAGCATATCGTCCTCAACATAAACCGACAGATTTAAGAATGAGGCCACCACCTCGTCAGAATACAGCAGCGATACATCCAAGTACTTCTCACCAACCTTCAAACTCAATAATAATCTTTCCAGCTCCTTTCGTCCACTGACCGTCACCTCGAACCCAACAATCGGCTTTGGTCGGCAGGCAAAGCAACTTCCCTCACCACAGTCCTCATGTTCCACTGGATAATATCCCAAGCTCGCATCTCCTTATCCTCGCACTGAACCATCACAGTGTTTTCTTTTCCAAAACTCCTGGGGTCCTGGCTCAAATCTTTGGGCCTTTTATTCTCCCTTCCCCCAACATTCTCTCCCCTGATTAAATTCGCACTGGGAGCATTGTCCTCTTATAGGCCCGGCACTCCAGGCCCCTGAGCAGCCTCTGGCTGATGTTTATGGGCCAAAAAGGTTTACAAAAGCCCACCACCAACTTTTTGCAAACTCACTTTAACTCCCTGTACTAATCAAGCACCTGTTTACTCCTAGCTCCTCGCACCCTCTGAGCCACGGCTGACACTGCCAAAGAGAGGGCATTTCCCGAGCCGAGTAACAGTCAGACAGAGAGAGCGGTACCCTAGCCTAGTAACAGTCAGACAGAGGGAGAGTTACCCTAGCCTATTAACAGTCAGACAGGGGGAGAGTTACCCTAGTTGAGTAACAGTCAGACAGAGAGAGCGTTACCCTATCCTAGTAACAGTCAGACAGAGGGAGAGTTACCCTAGCCTAGTAACAGTCAGATCGATGGAGAGTTACCCTAGCCTAGTAACAGTCAGACAGAGGGAGAGTTACCCTAGCCTATTAACAGTCAGACAGAGGGAGAGTTACCCTAGTTGAGTAACAGTCAGACAGAGAGAGCGTTACCCTATCCTAGTAACAGTCAGATAGATGGAGAGTTACCCTAGTTGAGTAACAGTCAGACAGAGAGAGCGTTACCCTATCCTAGTAACAGTCAGATAGATGGAGAGTTACCCTAGCCTATTAACAGTCAGATAAATGGAGAGTTACCCTAGCCTATTAACAGTCAGATAGATGGAGAGTTACCCTAGCCTAGTAACAGTCTGTTCAAGATTCAAGTAAAGCCTTGGGTCTGAAAGCTTGGAGTCCTACCAATATAATTGTCATCACAACAAGGACACTGCATATTGTGTGATGGGTAAAGAACATAACAACATAAGAATTAGGAACAAGAGTAGGCCATCTAGCCCCTCAAGCCTGCTCCACCATTCAACAAGATCATGGCTGATCTGGCGTAGACTCAGCTCCACTTACCCGACCGCTCCCCATAACCCTTAATTCCCTTAAAAATCTATCTATCTGTGATTTGAATACATTCAATGAGCTAGCCTCAACTGCTTCCTTGGACAGAGAATTCCACAGATTCACAACCCTCTGGGAGAAGAAATTCCTTCTCAACTCGGTTTTAAATTGGCTCCCCCGTATTTTGAGGCTGTGCCCCCTAGTTCTAGTCTCCCCGACCAGTGGAAACAACCTCTCTGCCTCTATCTTGTCTATCCCTTTCATTATTTTAAATGTTTCTATATAAGATCACCCCTCATCCTTCTGAACTCCAACGAGTAAAGACCCAGTCTACTCAATCTATCATCATAAGGTAACCCCCTCATCTCCGGAATCAGCCTCGTGAATCATCTCTGTACCCCCTCCAAGGCTAGGATATCCTTCCTTAAGTAAGGTGACCAAAACTGCACGCAGTACTCCAGGTGCGGCCTCACCAATACCCTGTACAGTTGCAGCAGGACCTCCCTGCTTTTGTACTCCATCCCTCTCGCAATGAAGGCCAACATTCCATTCACCTTCCTGATTACCTGCTGCACCTGCAAACTAACTTTTTGGAATTCATGCACAAGGATCCCCAGGTCCCTCTGCACCGCATCATGTTGTAATTTCTCCCCATTCAAATAATATTCTCTTTTACTGTTTTTTTTTGTAAGGTGGGATGAGCTCACATTTTCCGACATTGTATTCCATCTGCCAAACCTTAGCCCATTCGCTTAACCTATCTAAATCTCTTTGCAGCCTCTCTGTGTCCTCTACACAACTCGCTTTCCCACTAATCTTTGTGTCATCTGCAAATTTTGTTACACTACACTCTGTCCCCTCTTCCAGGTCATCTATGTATATTGTAAACAGTTGTGGTCCCAGCACCGATCCCTGTGGCACACCACTAACCACCGATTTCCAACCCGAAAAGGACCCATTTATCCCAACTCTCTGCTTTCTGTTAGCCAGCCAATTCTCTATCCATGCTAATACATTTCCTCTGACTCCGCGTACCTTTATCTTCTGCAGTAACCTTTTGTGTGGCACCTTGTCGAATGCCTTTTGGAAATCTAAATACACCACATCCATCGGTACACCTCTATCCACCATGCTTGTTATATTCTCAAAGAATTCCAGTAAATTAGTTAAACATGATTTCCCCTTCATGAATCCATGTTGCGTCTGCTTGAATGCACTGTTCCTATCTAGATGTCCCGCTATTTCTTCCTTAATGATAGCTTCAAGCATTTTCCCCACTACAGATGTTAAACTAACCGGCCTATAGTTACCTGCCTTTTGTCTGCCCCCTTTTTTAAACAGAGGCGTTACATTAGCTGCTTTCCAATCCGCTGGTACCTCCCCAGAGTCCAGAAAATTTTGGTAGATTATAACGAATGTATCTGCTATAACTTCCGCCATCTCTTTTAATACCCTGGGATGCATTTCATCAGGACCAGGGGACCTGTCTACCTTGAGTCCCATTAGCCTGTCCAGCACTACCCCCCTAGTGATAGTGATTGTCTCAAGTTCCTCCCTTCCCACAGTCCTGTGACCAGCAATTTTTGGCATGGTTTTTGTGTCTTCCACTGTGAAGACCGAAGCAAAATAATTGTTTAAGGTCTCAGCCATTTCCACATTTTCCATTATTAAATCCCCCTTCTCATCTTCTAAGGGACCAACATTTACTTTAGTCACTGTCTTCCATTTTATATATCGGTAAAAGCTTTTACTATCTGTTTTTGTGCTTTGCGCAAGTTTACTTTCGTAATCTATCTTTCCTTTCTTTATTGCTTTCTTAGTCATTCTTTGCTGTCGTTTAAAATTTTCCCAATCTTCTAGTTTCCCACTAACCTTGGCCACCTTATATGCATTGGTTTTTAATTTGATACTCTCCTTTATTTCTTTGTTATCCACGGCTGGTTATCCCTTCTCTTACCGCCCTTATTTTTCACTTGAATATAGTGTTGTTGAGCACTATGAAAGAGTTCCTTAAAAGTCCTCCACTGTTCCTCAATTGTGCCACCGTTTAGTCTGTGTTCCCAGCTAACTCTGCCCTCATCCCACTGTAGTCCCCTTTGTTTAAGCATAGTACGCTTGTTTGAGACATTAGTTCCTCATCCTCAATCTGTATTACAAATTCAACCATACTGTGATCACTCATTCCGAGAGGATCTTTTACAAGGAGATCGTTTATTATTCCTGTCTCATTACACAGGACCAGATCTAAGATAGCTTGCTCCCTTGTCGGTTCTGTAACATACTGTTCTCAGAAACAATCCCGTATGCATTCTATGAATTCCTCCTCCAGGCTACCCCGTGCGATTTGATTTGACCAATCGATATGAAGGTTAAAATCCCCCATGATTACTGCCGTTCCTTTTTCACATGCCTATTATTCCCTTGATTATTGTCTGCCCCACCGTGAAGTTATTATTTGGGGGGTTAACCACCCTAAGTGGAGGAAGAGCATCCGGGAGGGTGCTGAGCACCTCGAGTCTTGTCGCCGAGAGCATGCAGAAAACAAGCGCAGGCAGCGGAAGGATTGTGCAACAAACCAAGCTCCCCACCCACCCTTTCCTTCAACCACCGCCTGTCCCACCTGTGACAGAGACTGTAATTCCCGTATTGGACTGTACCCTCAGAACTCACTTTTAGAGTGGAAGCAAGTCTTCTTCGATTTCGAGGGACTGCCTATGATGGTGTTATCTGTACAATGTTGAACACGCACAGGCATCTTCCACCCCGGAGTTCAGGACTGGAATATCGGGTCCTCCATTGAAGCATTTGTGAACTCATCCCTTTTGGTGTGGAAGCAAGTCATCCTCGCTCGAGGGACCGCCTATGATGATGATGATGTTGAACTGAACATTTTTAGCACCAGCTTGTTAAGGTAATCCTTGCTATTTTTAGTACACTGGGAGAAAATGGTGCAAATCAAGCTTATCTTCAATAAATATCCATTCTCTTATGTATGCAACACCTTGAAAGCAGAATTCTACCGCCACCAGAGGGCGCATCTGTTGGAGTCCCAAGGGATCCCAGCATCCCTTGGGAGCACTGTATATAAGCAGGCCTCCCATGCTGTGCTAGCACTCTGACGTCAGAATAAAGGGACTAAGGTCACACTTACTCAAGTCTACAGTACTCAGTCACGTTGCTTTATTTGAGACATAACAACTGGCGACGAGTAATAGATAACGAACCATCACGCGAAAATGCAGAGAACTGTTGGTATCTTGGAGAAATTCCCAGAAGGTGACGATTGGGAAGCCTTCGTGGAGCGACTCGACCAATACTTCGTGGCCAATGAGCTGGATGGGAATGAGAACGCTGCCAAACGAAGGCCGATCCTCCTCACCATCTGCGGGGCAACAACCTACGGCCTCATGAAGAATCTTCTTGCTCCGGTGAAACCAACAACCAAATCGTATGAAGAACTGTGTACTCTTGTCCGGGAGCACCTAAACCCAAAGGAGAGCATTCTGATGGCAAGGTATCGATTTTATACATGTCAATAGTCTGAAGGCCAGGAAGTGGCGAGTTAGGTTGTCGAACTAAGGTGCCTTGCAGGACATTGCGAATTCGGTGGATTCCTGGAGCAAATGCTAAGAGACTTTGTTGTGGTTGGCATCGGCCATGAGGTTATCCATCGCAAACTATTAACTGTTGAAACACCAAACCTGAGTAAAGCCATAATGATAGCCCAGGCATTTATATCCATCAGTGATAACACCAAACAAATTTCGCAGCATAAAGATGCATCAGCAAGTACTGTACACAAAGTAATGTCGTTTTCAGGCAGGAATGCATACGGCAGAATGTACACGCCTGCAGCTGCACGACCGCAGATGACTCAGAGTCCGCCATTAAGTGTGAATGCGAGGCAGTTAACACCTTGTTGGTGATGCGGAGGCGATCATCGAGCCCATCAATGCTGCGTGTGCAAAGGCTGTGGAACAATGGGACACCTCCAGTGAATGTGCAGACGAGCTGCAAATCCTGCAAACCACCACGTTGCAGAGGAAGGCCGATCTATGGCGGATCAAACTGAACTAGAGACTCGAACCGAGGAGGCAGAAGTGTACATGGTTCACACCTTCACCGCAAAATGTCCACTGATCATGTTACAAGTTAAACTGAACGGAATTCCGATATCCATGGAACTGGACACAGGTGCAAGTAAGTGTATCATGAGCAAAAAGGCATTTGACAAGCAGTGATGCAACAAGACACAAAGGCCCAAACTGAGCCCTATTCATACCAAGCTGAGAACTTACACGAAAGAGTTGATCCCTGTAATTGGCAGTGCAGTAGTATAAGTCTCCTATGATGGAGCTGTTATGTATTGTCCAGGTACATTAAATGTCTAGTTACAATGGTGCACCACAAGGGGCACTGTGGTGGGAGACCCGAAAGTACCTGCAAGACAGAACAAGGCTGCCCACCACACCTGAGGGGCACTGTGGAGTTACACAATAAAGGACTAAGGTCACAGCAGTTACTACAACACCAGACTGTGTGGAGTCAGTGATTAGAGTGCTACATACATCACAAATTGGCGACGAGGACACAGACGAGCTCTTCACGCAACCATGGCTACTTTGGGCACGCTAAAGGATTTCACAGAGGGTAATGACTGGGACGCCTTTACAGAAAGGCTCGAGTACTACTTTATAGCAAACGACCTGACAGGGAACACGAACGCACTGATAGAGAAGCGTAAGGCGATATTGCTGTACAGTTGTGGCGATGAGGTTTACTGTCTCGTCAGGGATTTGCTGGCACCCGCGAGCGCCAAGGACAAGTCATATGAGCAGCTGATTGAACTCCTTCGTAACCAACTGAAACCGAAGGAGAGCATCCTCACAGCCAGGCACAAATTCTACCACCACTGCAGACCTGAGGGCCAGGATGTCACAAAATATGCTGCGGACACCAGGAGACTCGCGGCGCCGTGCGATTTTGGCACACACCTTAACGAGGCGTTGCGAGACGTCTTTGTTATGGGGATTGGCCATGAGGGTCTCCTTCACAAGCTGCTATCTACTGAACCTACAGTCAGCCTGCAGCAAGCCATCAACATCAGCTGGGCATTTATGACTTCGGCCTGCAGCACCAAGCAGATGATCCACACGGTCTCGAACTCGGCAGGTACTATTCACAGGATAGCGCCTGTCACGGACAAAACTGTAGAACATGGCTCTGCCCAGGGCAGAGAGCACGGACCTCAGGGTCTTGGAACTCAGAATCCGCCGAGGGGGGCTAATCGAGTAGCACCATGCTGGTGCTGCGGAGGAAGCCATGGGGCTCACCGGTGCAGGTTTGTGGAGTAAACGTGCAATACCTGCCACATGAAAGGCCACCTTCAACGTATGTGCAAAAGACACCTGACTCACCGTGTGGCTGAGGCGATGGTAGATGATCTGCTATCCAGCGAGGAGCATTGTGGTTTGGCTCGACGGGCATCCCGGCCCCAGGCAGAAGAAGATGATGTGTTTTGACTGTATACTTGTACTGACGACTCGGCCCCAGTGATTATGGAAGTCAAGATTAACGGAGTCCCAGTGAGTATGGAACTGGATCAACCCAGCTGCACGACCCAAGCTGGTCCTGGTCACGGCGAAGCTGCGTACCTACACCAAGGAACTGATACCTGTTCTTGGCAGAGCGGATGTGCAGGTATCTCACGGGGGCGAGACGCACGGTTTACCTTTGTGGATCATTGCAGGCGATGGGCCGACGCTACTCGGCAGGAGATGGCTGGGGAAGGTCTGTGGGAGCTGGGATGACTTCATTCCTCCACAGACCGCTGTCCCCGGGTTCACAGGCGGAGCAGGCCTCCACCTTCGGATCGGATGGCAGCGAAGGAAGCGTGTGGGGGGTTGGGCAGAGCAGCGGCGGCCGTCGACTCTCCCCTGCAAAGTCTGAGAGTGATAAAATGGTGCTGGAAGCAGCAGCAGTGCCGACCGAGCTGGAGAAGAGAGAAAGGCTTCGACGGGCTGCTCCAGCAGGCACCGTCGGCCCGCAGGCAGAGGCGGCCGTTCACGGGGCTTGCAGCGGGAGGAGCGGTGAATTGGCAGTTTCGGGAGCGGGACTCGCTCGCCGATGTCGTGAGGGCCAGTGCTCCGAGGAGTGGGGCCCGTCCGGGATCGGCTGCAGCAGTGAGGAGGTCGGCTCCGGAGGACATGTGTGTGTGTGTGTGTGTGTGTGTGTGTGTGTGTGTGTGTGGCGGATCTCGAGAGAGAGGGAGAGCAGGCAGCAGCACAGCGAGTTCAAGATGGAGGCGATACTCGTGACAGCAGAGTTCTGCAGAGAGAGGCAGGCAAGCACCAGCAGAGCACCTAAAATGGCGGCGCCCAGTAGAAACCTCGCGGGAAAAACAAAATGGCGTCTTAAAAGCGTACCCGGGAGTCTTAAAGGGGCCTTACACCGTTGGAGGTCCCCACAAAGAGACTTTTGTAAGGGTAAGAGCGAGTCAAAATGATTACTGTGATTTGTATGATGATGTGATTTATGAAAAAAGTTAATATCACAATGCACGGTTAAAAGGGTTAATGGATCTGTGACTAACATAACTAATGGATTAATGCGATTTCTGATTTTATGTGATTTATGCAATTGCTTTTGGAACTGGGGTGGGTGGGGGGGGGGGGGCAGTGAGATGCTATGTACTATCCAGGTACAGTAAATGTATAAGTACAATGGTGCGCCACAAGGGCCACTGTGGTGGGAGACCCGAAAGGACCTGCTAGACAGAGTATAAAAGGCTGCCCACCACACCTGAAGAGCACTCTGGAGTTACACAATAAAGGACTAAGGTCACAGCAGTTACTACAACACCATACTGTGTGGAGTCAGTGATTTGAGTGCTACATACATCACAGGAGCGGTGCACGAACTACCACTATGGATTGTACCAGGAGATGGCCCCATACTGTTCGGCGGAAGCTGGCTGGGAAAAATCCGCTAGAACTGGGACGACATCCAAGCGCTTTTGTCCGTCGACGATGCCTCATGTGCCCAGGTTTTGAGCAAGTTCCCGTCATTGTTTGAGCCAGGCATTGGAAATTTCTCTAGGGCAAAGGTGCAGATCCACTTGATTCCCAGTACACGACCCATCCATCACAAGGCACGTGCGGTGCCATACATGATGCGAGAGAAAGTGGAGATCAAGCTGGACAGGCTGCAATGAGAGGGCATCATCACGCCGGTTGAGTTCAATGAGTGGGCCAGTCCGATTGTTCTGGTTCTCAAGGGCGATGGCACGGTCAGAATTTGTGGGGACTATAAAGTAACGATTAACCGTTTTTTGCTGCAGGACCAGTACCCGCTACCCAAGGCAGACGACCTATTTGCGACGCTGGCAGGAGGGAAGACGTTCACCAAGTTGGGCCTGATCTCGGCCTACATGATGCAGGAGTTGGCGGAATCTTCGAAAGGCCTCACCTGCATCAACACGCACAATGGTCTGTTCATCTACAATAGATGCCCGTTTGGGATTCG
Organism: Pristiophorus japonicus; assembly: GCF_044704955.1. Taxonomy (NCBI): domain Eukaryota; kingdom Metazoa; phylum Chordata; class Chondrichthyes; family Pristiophoridae; genus Pristiophorus; species Pristiophorus japonicus. The sequence goes on along the minus strand of NC_091987.1, from coordinate 176,606,656 downwards.
ATCGGCCGCGGCTACTTTTCAAAGGAACATGGAGAGTCTGCTAAAGTCGGTTTCGTGCACCGTGGTTTTCCAGGACGACATATTGATCACAGGTCAGGACACCATCGAACACTTGCAGAACCTGGAAGAGGTTCTAAGTCGGCTGGATCATGTGGGACTCAGGTTGAAACGCTCGAAGTGGTCAAGTTCTTAGGGAGAAGAATCGCGGCAGACGGTATCAGACCCACTGACGCCAAGACGGAGGCCATCAAAAACGCGCCAAGACCACAGAACGTGACGGAGCTGCGGTCGTTCCTGGGACTCCTCAATTATTTTGGTAATTTCCTACCTGGGTTAAGCACCTTGCTAGAACCTTTACACGTGTTGCTATGCAAGGGAGATGACTGGGTATGGGGGATGTCATGTATGTAACCAGCATACTACTGTAACCCTTATACAATTGTAACCCTCATGTAACCACTACATACTGTACATACTTACTAGAAATGCACACCTTGACCACAAGGGGTGTACTTGTGGGAGACACTCCTTAACTGGAGGTATATAAGGGGAGGTCCCTCGCAGGGCCAGCACTCCTTGGTCCAGGTAATAAAGGTGAAGGTCACAGAGTGACTGTGTCTGCAGTACGTGCCTCGTGTGATTATGTTTAAGAGTTAAGGACTCAACAGGGGAAATCACAAGAGACTGCTTTTGAGAAAGCCAGAAATCTGTTATGTTCCAACAAACTGCTTGTTCTGTATGACCCATGTAAACGTTTAGTGCTAGCTTGCGATGTGTCTTCGTACGGGGTCAGGGGTGTGTTACGAAGCTAACGAATCGGGAACATTGCAACCGGTCGCTTATGCGTCCAGGAGTTTGTCCAAGGCCAAAAGGGCCTACAGCATGATTGAAAAAGAAGCCCTGGCATGCGTTTACGGGGTGAAAAAAATGCACCAGTATCTGTTTGGGCTTAAGTTTGAGTTAGAAACTGACCAGAAGCCGCTCATATCGCTATTCTCAGAGAGCAGTTAATACCAATGCCTCTGCTCGCATCCAAAGATGGGCGCTCGCGCTGTCCGCATATAACTATGTAATTCGCCACAGGCCAGGCACAGAGAACTGCGCTGATGCTCTCAGTCGGCTACCATTGCCACCACCGTGGTGGAAATGGCATAGCCTGCGGACTTGCTCTTGGTGATGGATGCATTTGAAAACGAAAAGTCACCCGCTACGGCCCGCCAGATCATGACCTGGACCAGCCAGGATCCTTTACTGTCCCTGTGTCCTCCATGGGAGCTGGTCCAACATCTCAGCGGAGATGCATGAAGAGATCAAGCTGTTCCAGCGGCGCAAAGACGAAATGTCCATACAGGCGGACTGTCTTTTGTGCGGTAATCACGTGGTTTTGTCTAAGAAAGGCAGGGAAATGTTTATACGCCACCTACACAGTACCCACCCAGGCATAGTAATGATGAAAGCTATAGCCAGATCCCTTGTGTGGTGGCCCGACATCGACTCAGATTTGGAGTCTTGCGTGCGCCAATGCAACACTTGCTCTCAACTGAGCAATGCAACCAGGAAGGCACCGCTAAGTTTGTGGTCATGGCCCTCCAAACCATGGTCCAGGATCCACGTTGACTTCGCTGGCCCGTTTCTAGGCAAAATGTTCTTTGTTGTTGTGGATACTTATTCAAAATGGATTAAGTGTGTAATAATGTCTGTAAGCACGTCCCTGCCACCATCGAAAGCCTACGAGCCATGTTTGCCACACACAGCCTGCCTGATGTCCTTGTCAGCGACAATGGTACACCTTGTACACCAATGCAGCAAGCAGTTCGGAAGGCAAATGGTATGTTGGCCTTCATTGCAAGAGGATTTGAGTACTGGAGCAAGGATGTCTTACTGCAGTTTAAACATAGGACATAGGAGCAGGAGTAGGCCATTTGGCCCCTCGAGCCTGCCCCGCATTTAATACGATCATGGCTGATCCGATCATGGACTCAGGTCCACTTCCCTGCCCGCTCCCCGTAACCCCTTATTCTGAGTCTTAAATTTATTCAATGACCCAGCTTCCACAGCTCTCTGAGGCAGTGAATTCCAAAGATTTACAACCCTCTGAGAGAAGAAATTCCTCCTTATCTCCGTTTTAAATGGGCGGTCTCTTATTCTAAGATCGTGCCCTCTAGTTCTAGTCTCCCCTATCAGTGGAAACATCCTCTCTTCATCTACCTTTCAAGTCCCCTCATAATCATATACATTTCAATAAGATCACCTCTCATTCTTCTGAATTCCAATGAGTAGAGGCCCAACCTACTCAACCTTTCCTCATAAGTCAACCCCCTCATCCCCGGAATAGACCCGATTAAACCTTCTCTGAATTGCCTCCAAAGCAAGTATATCTTTTCTTAAATATGGAAACCAAAACTGCATGAAGTATTCCTGGTGTGGCCTCACCAATACCTTGTATAACTGCAACAAGACTTCCCTGCTTTTATACTCCATCCCCTTTGCAATAAAGGCCAAGATTCTATTGGCCTTCCCGATCATTTGCTGTACCTGCATACTATACTTTTGTGTTTCATGCACAAGTGCCCCCAGGTCCCGCTGTACTGCTGCACTTTGCAATCTTTCTCCATTTAAATAATAACTTACTCTTCGATTTTTTTCTGTCAAAGTGCATAACCTCACACTCTCCAACATTATACTCCATCTGCTAAATTTGTGCCCACTCACTAAGCCTGTCTATGTCCTTTTGCAGGTTTTTTGTGCCCTCCTCACACATTGCCTTTCCTCCCATCTTTGTATCATCAGCAAACTTGGCTATGTTACACTCCAAGTCGTTAATATAGATTGTAAATAATTGGGGTCCCAGCACTGATCCCTGCGGCACCCCACTAGTTACTGATTGCCAACCCGAGAATGAATCATTTATCCCGACTCTCTGTTTTCTGTTAGTTAGCCAATCCTCTATCCATGCTAATATATTACCCCCAACCCCGAGAACTTTTATCTTGTGCAGTAACCTTTTATGTGGCACCTTGTCAAATGCCTTCTGGAAGTCCAAATACACCACATCCACTGGTTTCCCTTTATTCACTCTGTTCGTTACATCCTCAAAGAATTCCAGCAAATTTGTCAAACATGACTTCCCCTTCAAAAATCCATGCTGACTCTGCCTGACTGAATTTTGCTTTTCCAAATGTCCTGCCACTGCTTCTTTAATAATGGACGCCAACATTTTCCCAATCACAGATGTTAGGCTAACTGGTTATACAGGGCCTTGGTGAGACCAAACCTGGAGTGTTGTGTACAGTTTTGGTCTCCTTACCTAAGAAAAGATACACTTGCCATAGAGGGAGTGCAGTGAAGGTTCACCAGACTGATTCTTGGGATGGCAGGACTGTTGTATGAGGAGAGATTGGGTTGACTAGGCCTGTATTCACTAAACTTTAGAAGAATGAGAGGGGATCTCATTGAAACATATAAAATTCTGACAGGTCTGGACAGACTGGATGCGGGGAAGATGTTTCCCCTGGCTGGGAAGTCTAGAACAAGGGGTCACAGTCTCAAGATACGGGGTAGGAAATTTAAGACTGAGATGAGGAGAAATATCTTCACTCAGAGGGTGGTGAACCTGTGGCATTCTCTACCACAGAAGGCAGTGGATGTCAAGTCACTGAATATATTTAAGAAGGAGATAGATAGATTTCTAGACACAAAAGGCATCAAGGGTGATGGGGAGAATCGTCCTTATCCTCTCTTAACAAGCCCAGATTCAACAGACCTTGGATAAGTTTCAACAATCTTTTATTCCAGCATGTGCAAGTGGAGCATCTCATTTCTCACCTGTCTTGTATTCAACCAGCATTGTAACCCATGTATAATCTGACCTAAGTTGTACACTGTGAGAATAATGACCACTAGGTGGTGAACTTGTGGGAGACACTCCTAACCTGGACCTTCAGGTATAAAAGGGAAAGCTCCACCCACTTCCATCACTTGAGTGCTAAGGAATAAAGGACAGGTCACAGACTGACCTTCTCTCAAGCATGGGCCTCGTGTGCATTTATACTGTATAGTAAGGACGTATCATCACCCACCTGTGATCTCCAACGACTGTTCAAATTACACCTTAATTATACAGGTTTTGGCACATGAGTGTCCTCGTGGACAGACCTTAACAGTGACGTTGGTTGTACCAACGCATGATCAAATACCCATTTGTTCCCTTCTTCCAGGTGTCACTCACCTTATATTGTTACATGGTTATATTAGTTCCTCTTTGGATTTTCTTTATTGCTCCCTTGAGCCTGAGGTCAACGAGTGGTCATCTCGTGGCTCCAATGTGTTTTATGCGTACGCGTGGTATTAAGTATACTTCTTGTTTAGCCAGCTCAGGGCCTCCACAATAGCCAGATAACATCTTTGATAAACAATCTTGCTCTTACAATCCACTCTTTTGGCCCTTGGTTATATACCCCAAGATAGGCCAATGTGCTGTCCCCTCATTATTTCATCCAAAGGGGAAGTGATATTATCAGCTTTATCCATCCGTCTGGGTGGTCAAACCCTTACTTCTGGAGGGCTTCTCATATCTCTTTCCCTTTACACACCATTTACCCATTTTGCAGATTTTTCTTTAGATCCAAAAGATTTAGTTTTTTCTAAGGCTTTTATGGTGGCCTGAGCTATGGCTTTCCTCACCCGTCATTTACATCGCCAACATAATTCAATCAACAACACCATTAAAACCACTCATTACACAATCACCAATACATGGGATATTATTCTTATCCAGGGGTGCACCTGCACATTTAGTCCAAAGTCTTGTATACCAGGGTTGGCTTGCCAACATTTCTTTAGTGTCCTTCTGGAGTTTGTCGATCTTCTTCATCAGTATGATGTACTTGTGCTGTTGTTCATGGATGTCCTGTTCCAACTTAGTTTGTTCTTCACTAAGTTTGGGTATATGTCATCCTTGTGGTTCCTCGAAACCTTTATACTCTGCTTTGATAGTACGCACCGCCGTCCCATTGACGGACTCTCCTTTCAATTCCGGATATATGATATATCCCTGAATATCGACGACTTCTTTTGGCGCAAAACAGAAGTTGGTGGTTGTGATCGGGCAGTGGGTAACTCCCCTCACCGTCATGTTGCCCACCGTGGTGCTCACACACCATCCTCCCTTTCCTTGTGAGGCTGCGGTCGTTTCGGGGTCCAGTGCCAGCGGTGTGACACTCAACACACATCCTTCTGTTCAGCCAGATCCACAGTCGTTGTTATTGAGGTCTGGGTGCTCTCAGCATAAAACAATTTGATTATTCTTATAACAATCTTTAATATACACACCTTTGGTATTGTTTCCATTTTTAATTACGTACTGGTGCAATTTGTGATCCCGCACACGGGTCTGATTCCTTATTTCTCCTATATTGCTTACTTGGTACAATGTGTTTCCCTTTGTCACATCGTATTGTGGTATTGATAACACAAACCCTATTATATTCTGATGTCCGGTTGCATACCTATTCTTAGGGACCCAGGCACAGCTATTCCTCCGGACCTCACAGGCTTGGGTGTCATTCTTGCCCAATGTCCATTCAGCAAATACATCATTGGTTATCCAATCCTGCACCTCCCCATTCTGGAGTTATTCTAGGTTATGTTTTTACCATATTGAGCATCTAAGCCCCATATCATGCACGAACTATCTCGGCCTCCATTCTTTTACTCATAGTTTGTCCAGCCTGGTTTACCAAATTTATCGTTTTTGCATGGTCCCGCAATGTATGTAGCAACCTGTAGCAGTTCCCATTCCACCCTGTCCCCTAGTTGAGCCTGCATTTTCTCGTTATCATCTCCCCTTTCCAGCAGTCCTTTTAAGGTCAGTGTGAGGGAGATGACCTGCTCTTCTATTACTTGAAGATCTATTGTATTAACCGCCGCAATGCCCGCCGTGTATCCTGCGCCCACCATTTCTAATATTCCCCTCTTTCTCCTCCCGCCTTTCCTGTTTTTGTTTGGCTTTTTTACATTGAACTTCATAGTCTTGGATTCGGGCCCCTCAAGGGCTCTTAGGGTTAGGTTTTTATATAAGCTTACGGTTTTCTTACCGCAAAACAGTGGGATCATTATATCCGTTAGGTTTAACAGTACCGTAATTACCCTTTGGCGTACCCTGAAGTGGATTTTCTCTTTAGTTCTTTTCATTACCAATCCTCCACTTGCCCCCGTGTCATGTTTGGGCATCCTGGGGATTCTGGGGGCATTGTGGTTGGGGCTATTGTGGTGGTTGGGATCTCTATTTTACACATGAACATTCCCCATAAGGAACCATTACCGCATTGTAATTCCATGATGGGTATGAGGGTAGTCCCCTCTGCTTCTCTGGTGAGGTTACATCTTACCCACACACATTTGTGTGGATTTCCTTGGTCCGAGCTATTCATGCATGTCCATGATTGGTTCTGCCATGAGTGTCCCTTATCCAGGCTTGTCCATTCCACTTCAAGTCGCCCCCTTTGGCATTTTCCGCAAAAGATTGAGTTTGTAGTGGAAATATTTCCTTGATTGCCATCTGGACAACTTACCGCTGGGTTGTGGTATAAAATGGGGTTAACCAGTATTCCTCCTACTAGGACTAGGGTTCTGTAAAACACAACATGTTTTCCCGGTCACCACCGGTTAGTTAGGGTCTCATGTTACACATAACATTTTAACTGTGTCCAATGTTTCCACCGTCCGGTTCCGTCTATCACCACGCACGTGCACATGTCGCTTACCATTATTACCTGGTGAGGGCCTGTCCATTATGGTGAGAATCCTGGCTTTTCGGGTTTATTTTTACCATTAACTTGCTCCCAACCTGTGGTATCTGAGCGTTTGTTCCTTGGTGCCAGTTTCCAAGTCCTTGATCACTTGCTGATCACTGGCGTATGCCTTCAGATGGTGTAATTGTTTACATAATTCCATCACAGATCTCCTTACTCGGTCCTGGTAGGGCCCGAAGTCATCACTCCCATCACTAGAACCTCAGGTAATCTCATTGCCCTTCCTGTCATTAGTTCGAAAGGCGCGAGTCCGGTGGTCCGGTTTGGGGTCGCCCTTAACTTCATTAAAATCCGGGGCAGCATATCGACCCATCCCTTTCCTGTCTCGTCGATCACCTTGGCCCATGCATCCTTCAGGGTCCTATCCGTTCATTCTACTAATCCAGACGATTCCGGAGGATAGGGGATATGGAATTTCTGGCTGATACCCAGTAAGGCGCATGCTTGTGTCATTACCTTACCGAAGTGTGTACTCTGATCTGAATCTATCTGTAGGGGCATTCCCCACCTAGGTATCATTTCCTCTGCTAATATTCTAGCCACCGTCTCAGCTGAGCAATTTCTAGTTGCAAAAGCTTCTACCCATTTTGTGAATTGATCTATTATAACCAAAGAATACGTTTTTCCCTGGTGATTGGGCAATGGGCCCGTGAAGTCTATTTGCAGGTTTTCCCATGGTCCCTTTGGTCGGGGTTGGTGTCCCATTCTGACCTTTATTTTCCACCTGGGTTATGCTTTGCGCACGTTAAGCACTTCCTGCAGTAATTTTCTATGGGCCAGACTTTCGGCTTTCATTGTCGACGATTTTCTCGGCGTAACAGCTGGTTCTTCGCCCGTCGAGAGTTTCCAGGTAAGTTTTTGAGCGTTATCGCCCACATCAGAAGTCGCCTGGCAGGACCAGACCGCCCACGTGCAACGCCGAGAACAACCGGCAGGTGTAAGTTTGGGCTCATCCGCCGGCGTCCAGATCGGTGAGAGACCCGCCCGGTAAAAGCTGCTTAACCAGGGCGGTAAGGGGGGACCCAGCAAAGGAAGGTAAGTTAAAGGTTCTTTAATTATTTTTTTTAAATGTTACCACGGCGATTAGGGCTAAAACTGAATGGGAATGCTTTGGATGTGTTTTTTTTTAATGATAAGTTTTTCTTTAAGTTTTCCCCCCTCCGTAGGCCCAACTGCAGTCTCGGCCTAAATTTTTATACTTACTGTCCATTCCGGTAACGACCGCCCATTTGGCTAACTTTGCACTTACCCGTCGAGAAAACCACCGAGAATGAGTGTGCAATGTCCATTTTTTTGCCAGGCGATCAGTTCTACACACCTTTACCCTCAAAATGGAAATTCTCGCCAGCGTTTTTCACCGGATGTTCGCGATGCTTCTCAGCGGGCAATCGGGCATTGAGGGCCTTTATGGAAAGTCTGGCCTTATATCTCTTCTCATTCCCTTCCACCACCAGCATCAGGACATTGAACTTGTCATGCTGGTCTTACCTGTATGTGCATATCCGTGGTATATACTCAACAGGTTTTGTCGTATGTACTCTGGGGCTACCACATTACAATCTTTTCTCCAGATTCTGTCCACGCCTTGTTTAGCTCCCTGTCTTATCCATTCATCTTTTTACTGCTGTATGGTCGCCTCCTGTACTTTAAACATATTTACTTCTTCCAGCCCCAGCGCACAGGCGCTCATTTTAGCCCGTAGGGCCTCTGCTTCTGCCGCTCGCTTAGCTGCCTCATCCCTCCATTCCCTTGCTGATGTCTGTCAGTGATTTTCTTATGGGCTTTGATCTTTATTATTGCACATTCCTGGGGCTGGAGGGAAGCCTTTACCAGTTCCTTAACTATGTTCTCGTGTCGAATTGGTCCTCCCCCTGATGTCATATAACCTCGCTGACTCCAGGCTACCATATAATCGTGGACTACCCTAAAAGTGTATCGTCTGTCTGTATTTTCATTTACCCGTTTACCTTTTGCCCATTTAAGGGCTTCCGTTAGGGCGACTAATTCGGCCACTTGGGCCAAGAGGCTCCCTTCTAACTGCCCTACTCCCCGTGTTTGCCCTTCACCATCTACTACCGCCCATCCCGTTCGGGGCGTTCCATCGATGTACCGACGGGACCCGTCTACGTAAAGGTCCATGTCCGCTCCCTCGAGTGGCTCTTCCTTTATCGAGCTACTTTGCTCTGCCCCTCTATCGGGTTACATTCATGATCCTGGCCTTTCGTAATGATCCATCCTGCGGGGTTGTTATCGCTATCTTTTACTATCGTTACTGTGCCACTCGGGGGTATTAGTACCACCTCCCACGTTGCCCTTCCTACGTCTGACACTGTTCTCAGTCTCCCCGTGTTTAGTAGCTTTAACAGGGTATGTTGCGTATGTAGGATAATTTGGCCTGACATTACTATGGGTTCACTAAATCTGACTGCCCAGAGCAGCTACACATCTAGATAATTCTGCAGTTACAGGTTGTTGCTTAGTGGAGTAATATGCCACCGATCGTTGCCTGTCCCCATGTTGCTGGGTCACCACCGCATTAAAGTAGTTTTTGCTGTGGTGATTATAAATGTGGAAGGGCTTATTCTGGTCCGGTAGTCCCAGGGAAGGGACGCTCATAAGGGCCTGTTTCAGCAGTTGAAATGTTACTTCTTGTTCACAGCCCCAGTCTACTGGCTCTTGGGTGGGCTTGCCCCCTTTTACCAAATCTTGTATGGGCTGAGCCATTTCTGCATATCCCGGGATAAAGTTCCCACAGTAATTAAACAGTCCTAATACCTGTCTGACTCCCTTTACAGTCCCTGGCTTTGGCATCGTCCTAATGGCCTCCTTCCTATCCTCGGGCATCTGCCTTTTCCCTTGTGTTACTACGCACCCTAGGTACGTGACTTGGCCCTTCCCTATCTGGGCCTTTTTTGGGTTAGCTTTCAGCCCTGCCTGTGGTAGGGCCCCAAGCACCGTGGTCAATGCCAGCATGTGCTGTTTCTCCATGGCGGACGCTATAAGAATGTTGTCCACATATTGCAAGAGGGTACTTCCTTCCCCTACATCGATTGGCTCCAGGATCCCAGCCAGCGTCCGGTGGAATATACTCGGGCTGTTATGGGGCACTCTAGTCCATGTATACTGCTTTCCTCTTACAGTGAAGGCGAACTTCCCTTGTGACTCCTTGTCTAAGGGTATGGCCCAAAATCCATTTGCTGTATCCAATACTGTGAATATTTTATGTTCCGGGCCCAGGCCATTGAAAATCGTTGTCGGACTGGCCACTATTGGGTGCTCCCGGGGTGTAACTTTATTTAACGTGGTATAGTCTATAGTCAGCCTATATGAGGTATCTGGTTTCTTTACTGGCCTCACTGGTGAGTTGGTCGTAGCTATTGTTTGTCTCACCATCGCTTGCCTTTCCAATTCTTTCGCTACCTAAAGGACAGCTGTTTCAGCATCGGGCTTCATGTTCTGGGCCTGGGATCTTGACTGGCTCAGGTCCTACCGACCCACAGTCCTGTTTGTGAATGGCCATAGGGCAGGGTATAACTGACATATACTTCCCCAGGCACCATCTCGCACTGCCGGCCCCCTAACACTGCGCTAACAAACATTCTTGGGTCCTCTCTTTGTGGTCTTACACCATCCCCGGGCGCCATTAACCCCTATTGAGTGGCTGACAACTGTAACATACTTATGATGTCCTCGTTAGAAAGTGTCTCTTGCGGAGGGGGGGATGCGGGGGCGGGGGTGGGGGGGGGGGGGTGTGGCCGCAGAGTCAGCTGAGCTTCTCTAAGGAGCGCTACCACATCTCCCCTGGTCAAGGGTGGTTCTCCACGTGGGACTCCTCTAATCTGTCCGGGTCCCTGCCCTTCCGCCCCTCCCCCATTAGCCCAGCATTTCCTCGCTCTAAGGCCCAGTTTGTCACAGTTCTGGCACTTCGGCCTTGATTGTCCACCCCTCCTTTGAGCCCCTTTTTTCTGCTGGCACTCTCTCTTAAACAGGCCTTTTTTTCCACAATTAAAACAAGTCAAGGGGGCTGTGTGTAGTTTTCCTTCCTTACTTGTTCCTTCCCTTTCTGCAGCTGCTGCCATGTGGCCACGTGTGTTTCTACCGCAGCTACTTTTCTTTTCTGAGTAGCATCCAGTTCAGATGCCCATCTGGACAAGTCGTCATAGTTTTGCATTGTGACTAGCCCTGTTTTTAATACATCTTGGTGTGCAGTACTCAACCTGTCTATGTATATTTTTAGAAATGCTTGATTATCCCTGGTGGGGTTCAGTATTCCTAAATGCGCTTGGAAGCTCAACCATTTCCGCTCTGCATTGTCACGTGCAGATTCCCCCTTGTTTTGAGTGACCCCCATGATTATTCCCCAGTTTATAAGTATTGCTCCTGCTACCTGAGTTACATCTGCTTTAAACGCCTGACATTCTGCCTTCGATTGTGCAATGGTGGGGGCTATCATCACACACCGACTGTTGCCACATTTCTTTAGTCATTTTTAGTAACACTTCCACATCTCGCCGAAAGCTGTGGCATATTCTTATTTCCCGTATTTTCTGCCAAAATTCTTCAGTACTTCGCTTCCTCTCTAACTTGGGTAACATTGGTAATAGCTTCAATGTGTCCCCGGGTGTAAGTGATACATAGGTAGTTTTTATCCGAGGCACCACGGCAGCTATTGCGGGCGTGCCCGGGTTGCCTCTGACAGCTAGTACCGCTGGGACAGCTGGGGTGCCGGGTACAGATTCTACCTTGATCAGGGCTGCCCGTACCTTCTGGTCTGGGGGAGGCCCACCTTCTCTTCCCCAATCGTCATAGTCCGGATTATATTTGCGAGCCTCATCGGCCAACTCATCCCACTCTGGTCCCCCACTATTCTCTATTTCTTCACTTTCAAGTTCCAGTGAGGGATATATTGGTACTGGTGCAGGCAGTGGGGTAGGTGGCACTGTAGGTCGCCCAGTTACTGCTGCACATGTTGTACCATCTTCCATCTTTTTTATTTTAGTTTTTATTTCCTGTATTATCTTATCCTTTCTTTCCATCTCTTTATTTGGTTCCCGATGGTTTTTTAGACCAATATGTCGAGGAACCAACTAGGGGGGAGGCCATCTTAGACTGGGTGTTATGTAATGAGAGAGGATTAATTAGCAATCTCGTTGTGCGAGGCCCCTTGGGGAAGAATGACCATAATATGGTGGAATTCTGCATTGGGATGGAGAATGAAACAGTTAATTCAGAGACCATGGTCCAGAACTTAAAGAAGGCTAACTTTGAAGGTATGAGGCGTGAATTGGCTGGGATGGATTGGCGAATGATACTTAAGGGGTTGACTGTGGATGGGCAATGGCAGACATTTAGAGACCGCATGGATGAACTACAACAATTGTACATTCCTGTCTGGCATAGAAATAAAAAAGGGAAGGTGGCTCAACCGTGGCTATCAAGGGAAATCAGGGATAGTATTAAAGCCAAGGAAGTGGCATACAAATTGACCAGAAATAGCAGTGAACCTGGGGACTGGGAGAAATTTAGAACTCAGCAGAGGAGGACAAAGGGTTTGATTAGGGCAGGGAAAATGGAGTATGAGAAGAAGCTTGCAGGGAACATTAAGACGGACTGCAAAAGTTTCTATAGATATGTAAAGAGAAAAAGGTTAGTAAAGACAAACGTAGGTCCCCTGCAGTCAGAATCAGGGGAAGTCATAACGGGGAACAAAGAAATGGCGGACCAATTGAACAAGTACTTTGGTTCGGTATTCACGAAGGAGGACACGAACAACCTTCCGGTTATAAAAGGGGTCGGGGGGTCGAGTAAGGAGGAGGAACTGAGGGAAATCCTTATTAGCCGGGAAATTGTGTTGGGGAAATTGATGGGATTGAAGGCCGATAAATCCCCAGGGCCTGATGGACTGCATTCCAGAGTACTTAAGGAGGTGGCCTTGGAAATAGTGGATGCGTTGACAGTCATTTTCCAACATTCCATTGACTCTGGATCAGTTCCTATGGAGTGGAGGGTAGCCAATGTAACCCCACTTTTTAAAAAAGGAGGGAGAGAGAAAACAGGGAATTATAGACCGGTCAGCCTGACATCGGTAGTGGGTAAAATGATGGAATCAATTATTAAGGATGTCATAGCAGTGCATTTGGAAAGAGGTGACATGATAGGTCCAAGTCAGCATGGATTTGTGAAAGGGAAATCATGCTTGACAAATCTTCTGGAATTTTTTGAGGATGTTTCCAGTAGAGTGGATAAGGGAGAACCAGTTGATGTGGTATATTTGGACTTTCAGAAGGCGTTCGACAAGGTCCCACACAAGAGATTGATGTGCAAAGTTAGAGCACATGGGATTGGGGGTAGTGTACTGACATGGATTGAGAACTGGTTGTCAGACAGGAAGCAAAGAGTAGGAGTAAATGGGTACTTTTCAGAATGGCAGGCAGTGACTAGTGGGGTACCGCAAGGTTCTGTGCTGGGGCCCCAGCTGTTTACACTGTACATTAATGATTTAGATGAGGGGATTAAATGTAGTATCTCCAAATTTGCGGATGACACTAAGTTGGGTGGCAGTGTGAGCTGCGAGGAGGATGCTGTGAGGCTGCAGAGCGACTTGGATAGGTTAGGTGAGTGGGCAAATGCATGGCAGATGAAGTATAATGTGGATAAATGTGAGGTTATCCACTTTGGTGGTAAAAACAGAGAGACAGACTATTATCTGAATGGTGACAGATTAGGAAAAGGGGAGGTGCAAAGAGACCTGGGTGTCATGGTACATCAGTCATTGAAGGTTGGCATGCAGGTGCAGCAGGTGGTTAAGAAAGCAAATGGCATGTTGGCCTTCATAGCAAGGGGATTTGAGTACAGGGGCAGGGAGGTGTTGCTACAGTTGTACAGGGCATTGGTGAGGCCACACCTGGAGTATTGTGTACAGTTTTGGTCTCCTAACCTGAGGAAGGACATTCTTGCTATTGAGGGAGTGCAGCGAAGGTTCACCAGACTGATTCCCGGGATGGCGGGACTGACCTATCAAGAAAGACTGGATCAACTGGGCTTGTATTCACTGGAGTTCAGAAGAATGAGAGGGGACCTCATAGAAACATTTAAAATTCTGACGGGGTTAGACAGGTTAGATGCAGGAAGAATGTTCCCAATGTTGGGGAAGTCCAGAACCAGAGATCACAGTCTAAGGATAAGGGGTAAGCCATTTAGGACCGCGATGCGGAGGAACTTCTTCACCCAGAGAGTGGTGAACCTGTGGAATTCTCTACCACAGAAAGTTGTTGAGGCCAATTCACTAAATATATTCAAAAAGGAGTTAGATGAGGTCCTTACTACTAGGGGGATCAAGGAGTATGGCGAGAAAGCAGGAATGGGGTACTGAAGTTGAATGTTCAGCCATGAACTCATTGAATGGCGATGCAGGCTAGAAGGTCCGAATGGCCTACTCCTGCACCTATTTTCTATGTTTCTATGTTTCTATGACAAGGAGCCCACTCTTTCTTGTGGCCCTGCCCACCACCCCACAATTACCCACATCACAGTGTATACATACCACTCACTGCTGCCGTGGCTACCTCCCCGAGGAATCCCACAACAGTGACACCTACTTGGTTTGTGTGTGAGGGAGGGGAAACGTACGAGGCCAGCCTCAAGCACAGGGATTACACCTGGCAACCATACAATCCTCACCACAACCTCCCATAGCCCACCACTGATCACCTCCCCTGGTCATCACAATAAGGATATGAAAAATGCTCAGCGGGGAGTATTGTTGTGTAGGCATGCCTGTTCACTGTATGATGTCTGTAATACTGTCATACAACATTGAATGTACCCTTGTACTGTACACACCTTACCGATACACTAGAGGGTGCTGTTGTTGGAGACCCAGGGTTTGCCTGCACACGGCAGGTAACCCAATATAAAAAGGAACACACAGCTTGTTGTCAGCACTCAGGAGCTGCTAATAAAGGACTGCAGGTCTGCACAGTTTAAGTACCATACCCTGCCTCGTGGAGTCATTACTGAAGGTGCCTACATACGCTACATATGTGATACATTTGGTGTGTGTGAGAATTCCTACCACTGACTTACATCTTAAACTTTTAATCAACTTTTAAACTTTTAAACAATTTGGGGAAACTTTTATAACCTACTACTGATTTAAATTTAGACTTGTTATCAACTTTTAATCAACTCTTAATGTATTTTTTCAGCCTGAGTAACTTTTTAAACAATTTGGAAACCTTTGGAGAAACTTTTAAATAACTTTGGAAACCTTGGAAGGAACTTTTTAAAACATCCCTTGGAATCCCAGCGGACAGCCCCCCAACCAAGCCTCGGGCCACGTACCATCAATGGCGCTACTTGGCACCGGGCTTGCGGCCAACATCTCGCCATAGGCAATTAGGCCCATACAGCATGCCTGGTCTCCAGTCGTCTTGAACCCCCTTGGCACTGGACCAAGACCTTTCTCAGCTAAGCCTGTGCGGTTGCCGGTGTGCAGTGGCCATCCCACGCCAGGACCCTCATGGACAATTCCAACAGCGACAGGCCGGAACGCCGCACCGCTATAGTTGCCCGGGAACTTAGACATTTCAACATCGCCAGCCTGAGCGAGACCCGGCAGGCAGGGGAAGGCCAGCTCAAGGAACATGGTGGAGGTTACATCTTTTTCTGGAACGGAAAACCAGAGGAAGAACACCGCCTTCATGGAGTCGGCTTCGCTGTAAAAATGAACTGGTCGACCGCCTCAAAGACTCCCCCTGCGGGGTTAACGAACGCCTCATGACTCTTCGTCTTACCCTATCCCGGAACCAATGCGCCACAGTCATCAGTGCGTAAGCCCCAACACTCGATGCAACGGATGAGGCTAAAGAGTGTTTTTATTCCAACCTCGAGACATCCCTGTCCTATGCCCCCATGGGTGACAAACTGATCCTCCTAGGTGACTTTAATGCCAGGGTCGGCAAAGACACAGCCCTCTAGGGAGGCGTGATTGGCAGAGAGTGGGTAGGGAAAGCCAACTCCAGCGGTACCCTACTCCTGACAAAATGCCTAGAACACGAACTCCTCATCACCAACACCCTGTTCCGCCAGAGGGACAAATAAAAGGCATCATGGCAACACCCTCGCTCCAAAGCACAGCCACCTGCTCGACTATTCATCATCTGAGCCAGGGCTCGCAAGGATGTGCGCATCACCCGCGCCATGACAGGAGCTGACGACTGCTGGACGGACCACCGCCTAATCCGATCCATCATCAACATTAACATAGCCCCAAAGCAGAGGGGACAGCAGAAGCAGTGCCGCAAAAAAGTTAATGCTGGGGTACTTAAAGGCCTGCGCCTCACAGCCAATTTGGCGTGCCTTAATGACCCTGAGATGCTGAATGCCCTGGGAGTCCCTGGCCGAAGACCACCCAAGGTGGAGAAAGTGCATCCGGGAGGGCGTTGAGCACTTCAAATCTCATCGCCGCGAGTGTGAAGAGGTCAAGCGCAGGCAGCGGTAGGAGCATGCGGCAAACCAGTCCCACCATTCCCTTCCCCCGACGAATGTCTGTTCCGCCTGTGACAGGCTCTCATATTGGACTGTTCAGCCACCAAAGAACTCACTTCAGGAGTGGAAGCAAGCCTTCCTCGATTCTGAGAGACTGCCTATGATAATGTGTGTGAGGACACTGGGTGTGGACACTGGGTGTGTGTGAGGACACTGGGTATGTGTAATACACTGGGTGTGTATGATACACTGGGTGTGAGAGACACTGGGTGTGTGTGTGATACATTGGGTGTATGTGATACACTAGTGTGAGAGACATTGGGTATGTGTGTGATACACTGGGTGGGTGTGAGAGACACTGGGCGTGTGTGTGTGTGTGAGACACTGGGTGTGTGTGAGACACTGGGTGTGTGTAATACACTGGGTATGCGATACACTGGGTGTGAGGATACACTGGGTGTGGATACACTGGGTGTGTGTGAACACTGGGTGTGTGATACACTGGGTATATGTGATACACTTGGTGTGTACGATACACTGGGTGTGAGAGACACTGGGTGTGTGTGAACACTGGGTGTGTGATACACTGGGTATATGTGATACACTTGGTGTGTACGATACACTGGGTGTGAGAGACACTGGGTGTGTGTGATACACTGGTTGTGTGTGATACACTGGGTGTGAGAGACTCTGGGTGTGAGAGACACTGGGTGTGCGTAATACACTTGGTGTGAGAGACACTGGATGTGTGTGATACACTGGGTGTGAGAGACACTGGGTGTGTGTGTGATACACTGGGTGTGAGAGACACTGGGTGTGTGTGAGACACTGGGTGTGAGAGACATTGGGTGTGTGTGTGATACACTGGGTGTGTGTGATACACTGGTGTGAGAGACACTGGGTATGTTTGTGATACACTGGGAGTGTGTGAACACTGTGTGTGTGTCTGTGCGTGTGTGTGATACACTGGGTGTGCGTGAGACACTGGGTGTGTGTAATACACTGGGTATGTGATACACTGGGTGTGAGGATACACTGGGTATGGATACACTGTGTGTGTGTGAACACTGGGTGTGTGTGAGAGACACTGGGTGTGTGTGAACACTGGGTGTGTGAGACACTGGGTGTGAGAGATACTGAGTGTGTGTGAGACACTGGGTATGTGTGAGAGACACTGGGTATGTGTGAGAGACACTGGGTGTGTGTGATACACTGGGTGTGTGTGATACACTGGGTGTGAGAGACTCTGAGTGTGAGAGACACTGGGTGTGCGTAATACACTTGGTGTGAGAGACACTGGGTGTGTGTGATACACTGGGTGTGAGAGACACTGGGTGTGAGAGACACTGGGTGTGTGTTATACACTGGGTGTGTGTGTAACACTGTGTGTGTGCGAGACACTGTGTGTGTGTATACACTGGGTGTGTGTGTAACACTGTGTGTGTGTGCGAGACACTGGGTGTGTGAGAGACTCTGGGTGTGAGAGACTCTGGGTGTGAGAGACACTGGGTGTGTGTAATACACTTGGTGTGAGAGACACTGGGTGTGAGAGACACTGGGTGTGTGTGATACACTGGGTGTGAGAGACACCGGGTGTGTGTGAGACACTGGGTGTGTGTGTGATACACTGGGTGTGTGTGATACACTGGTGTGAGAGACACTGGGTATGTTTGTGATACACTGGGAGTGTGTGAACACTGTGTGTGTGTGTGTGTGTGTGTGATACACTTGGTGTGAGAGACACTGGGTGTGAGAGACTCTGAGTGTGAGAGACACTGGGTGTGCGTAATACACTTGGTGTGAGAGACACTGGGTGTGTGTGATACACTGGGTGTGAGAGACACTGGGTGTGAGAGACACTGGGTGTGTGTTATACACTGGGTGTGTGTGTAACACTGTGTGTGTGCGAGACACTGTGTGTGTGTATACACTGGGTGTGTGTGTAACACTGTGTGTGTGTGTGCGAGACACTGGGTGTGTGAGACTCTGGGTGTGAGAGACACTGGGTGTGTGTAATACACTGGGTGTGTGTGATACACTGGGTGTGAGAGACTCTGGGTGTGAGAGACACTGGGTGTGCGTAATACACTTGGTGTGAGAGACACTGGGTGTGTGTTATACACTGGGTGTGTGTGTAACACTGTGTGTGTGCGAGACACTGTGTGTGTGTGTATACACTGGGTGTGTGTGTAACACTGTGTGTGCGAGACACTGGGTGTGTGAGAGACTCTGGGTGTGAGAGACACTGGGTGTGTGTAATACACTTGGTGTGAGAGACACTGGGTGTGAGAGACACTGGGTGTGTGTGATACACTGGGTGTAAGAGACACTGGTTGTGTGTGAGACACTGGGTGTTGTGTGATATATTGGGTATGTGATACACTGGGTGTGTGTGTGCAAGACACTGTGTGTGTGAGAGACTCTGGGTGTGAGAGACACTGGGTGTGTAATACACGGTGTGAGAGACACTGGGTGTGTGTGAGACACTGGGTATGTGATACATTGGGTGTGTGTGTGATACACTGGGTGTGAGAGACACTGGCTGTGGATGATACACTGGGTGTGTTTGTGATACACTGGATATGTTATACACTGGATGTGTGACACTGTGTCTGTAATACACTGGGTGTGTGCGATGCACTGGGCTTGTGTGAACACTGGCTGTGGATGATACACTGGGTATGTGATACACTGGGTATGTGTGAACACTGGGCTGCGCCACTCCCTTGTGGAGAGCCCAGAGGCTTTCAGGCTGCTGGCTGCAGCGGAGCTCCGCTTCTCCGTCGCTCAGTGTGCGGGGCTGTATCGCAATCCTGCATTTGTTGTTGATCGCGGGACCGGAGCGAGCGCTGAGCGGCTGGACGGGTAAGCTGGGCTGGCTGGGTGGGTGAGCAGTTCTGCGTTTTGTTGTTGCTGCGGAATAATTGAACTGTCCTATTACAAACCCCGCTGCCTCCAATCCCCCTCGAGGCTCAGACACTTTCGTGTTGGGTCTTTGAACGGCGTGTGGCCGGATCGCAGACACCGCCTCATCGACTCATGGCTACTGGTTTAGTATGCAGACCCAGCCCGAGCTCCCCTTCCCTTCCCCTCTCATTCCCGCTCCCCTTCCCTTCCCTTCCCCTCCTCTCTCAATCCCCTCCCCCTCCCTCTCTTCCTTCCCATCCCCTCCACTCTCCCCTTCCCTTCCCTTCCCCTCCTCTCTCTTTCCCTCTCCCCTCCCCTCCCTCTCTTCCCTCCCCTCTCTTCCCTCCCCTCCCTCCCTCCCTTCCCTCCCTCTCTCCCTCCCTTCCCTCCCTCTCTTCCCTCCCCTCCCTCCCTCTCTTCCCTCCCCTCCCTC